>NW_026934727.1:0-61606 GCF_032062105.1 Saccostrea cuccullata | reverse complement strand
GATTTTAGTAAGAAACATTTGCCAGTCTATATTAGAGTCTTAAGTCATGCAATTCATAAAACACTGTACATGATATTAAATATTTAGCTTTTACATTTTGTAAATATAATTATGCCCATTTTGCTTATCTACATTAGACATGAGGTGTAATGCAACATTTTACCCATGTTTTATATTTGAATAGAATTCATGGATGTCCCTTGATATGTCCTCTGTAGATTGACAAACAGCAATAATCTGTATGTTGTAAGTTATTTACATTTAAACACCAATATATGGTAAAATTTGTTTTAAGCTTTGCTTATCTCAATTTTATACGACACAATCATTATTGAATTGCTCATCTACTTAAGTTATGAAGAGGAATGCTGTCCAGACTGTTGCAAAAATCTAAGTGCACCGTCCCTTGATATTTTTGGTATTTAATGCTATACGAGTCGTAGAGCTCCTCTGATGTAAAGAAGACACCAGAGAACTTGAACAAGTTCATAGAGCTAATTATAGGTTCTTCTTCCTTGACCTTTTGTAGATGGAACAACTCGAGATATCTAGGGGGCGGAAGTGACCACTTTTCGCTTAAACACTAGAATCACTTAAAAAGGGATCGGGAAACTCACAATTTTGAATTGACGACAACTGCTTATTATAATTATGCACATTAAGTTAGTTTATCTGCTAAACATCCTAGAAGAAGAACTTCAAAAAAATGTGCATTTCATTTTCGACAGAACACTACCGTAAAACAAGAATGCATCAAAATGGGCCATGAAATTGACAATATTTTAATATATATACACTTGCTCATCATACCTTTGAACTTAGATTGACTTAATAGTACCCATTTCAATGGAGAAGGTTAGGTCAATGAAAATCTAAAAAAAAAAAGATACCAGTCAAAAGATAACATATTTCAACAAGGTTACCTACAGTGTAACAAAAAGCTGACACACACTGGATTGTTGTTTAATGTAGGAATTTCTGTGTCACTTTAGTTAACATACGAGGGCTGTTCAATAAATAATGTCCTCGGTGCTCAGGAAGAAGCAAAAGACACTTTTTAATGATTTATTCTTCATGATTTTACTAATTAATCTTTTTTAAGTAAAATACATGTCCGTAACATTTTTTATCTAATTTCTGATCGTTTGTAGAACTCATTTTTGAATATGACCCTCAGTATACTGGAAAATGGCAGATCCAACGATTTCCCGGACTTGATTCATCCTTCTGAAAGGTATTTTTTCTAAGTTTGGAGATAGAAACAAGTCAAAAGGTCAACGATCTTGCAAAAATTGTTAATGTCAAAAAACATAAACTTTCTGTTTATCCCGAAAACCCCTTTACTCTTCAGGACATGCGGGTTTGGAAGCTTTCTTGGAGAAATTCAATGTAGTGGATTCCTGATTCTGGGCCCTTCCTCTAATAAACCTTTTGATTTTTTGACCAAAAAAGTGCTTTCTAGACTCCTCCAGAAATTAAACTGTCTCTCTGATTACGATTTTGAATAACATTACCACAAATGTTTAAGAAAATTACATGTAAAACTGTCTTTGTGCTCTTCAATACCTGTGTACTTTTCAGAAATTCGCCTTTTTTTCAAGTACATCTTATGGTAAACTTTGTTTTTAGGATTTTAAGCAATAGATTCATGTTCCAATACCTGTTTGAAAATAAAACAAACGTGGATAAGTACAATTACTGATATTTTAAAATAATTGTTAAGAATTTCGTACACGCTGTCATTTTCACTATTTTTTTCAAAATATAGGGGGACCTTTGAGTATCAAGCTTTTTTAACGCCAAATGTTTCTTAAAAACAGTGTAAATTACCCCCGATGTGATGTCTATCAAATTTGCTATGTGTCTTAAAGTCAATCATACATCATCAAGTATTATTTGTTGAAATTTGGCGAACAGTACATAAGTTGTTATAATTTTTGTTGGCAAGGAGGGTACCCATTTTTGATGCCCATTATATAATTTTTTATCATTGAAATCCACCTGCTCTTTTGCCTATCAAACAGACACTGGTTGCTGTAAACGTCACATATTTCAGTTAATATTTCTTTGGGATTTTTAACAAGTTTTACGGCAGCCTAAATGAAGCCTTTATTTTCACCCTAGTTTACTGATTGTTTACCATTTATTTATAATGCAGTGTCTCGAAAAGCCCTTGTTTCCCAGCTTCTCATGATGAAACTATGTGATGAAAAGTGGTCACATAAACTGTTATAAATTCACGAAAGATTCAAAAATGAAGGAAAGTCAAGTTTAATGTCATACGATATCTGTAATGTATGTCATATAGTTCAGGACATTATTTATTGAACAGCCCTCGTACATCTAGAATCAAAAATATGTGTTTAAAAGACAGATATCAAGTCCCGAAGTCCATTGAAACAATAAAAAAAAAACGAGAGCAGAACAAGGACCTGGGATCAGGTACCATGTAGAAGTAAGAATCCCCTGTCGACTGGTCACAATGCTCTTGTCATGATCAGGAAAGCAAACAAAATCCACAGACAACTCAATACAGTAAGTATGACAACCTTCAGGCAGCATTCGGTTTAATGATAAATTAAATTGTATTTCCTGACAAGGTCATTTTGTCGCCGATAGAACTTACTTTCGAAATGATGACTTTAAATGAGGCTGTTGATATTCGTTTTTATATAATTGTTTGTAAATAGATTGCCTTGCTAAACAAAATGTTCGTTGGTATACAACATCCTCATCTGTATTGAATGAACTGGAAAACAAAAATCTCCTACCTAGGTAATTAAGATGTAATTAAGATGCACAGTGTATATTGCTACATAAGACAGGAAAGTTGAAGTCATCACCATTATTTTGAAATTTCTATTGCTAGATTACAATTAAAAAAATCAACTCAAATGACGAAATATGACATAGATGTGTCAGACTTTGTGGTACCGTTTCCTAATTCACTGGGATACTTCGAGTCGAAATTTGAATTGAAGAAACTCTTGTTAATTGATAATACATCGTCGATATATCTTTAACTTATACTAGAAGCTGAAGTCCACAGCAGATGTTTAATTACTTCTTAGAAAGTTCGAATATATTTTTTGTAAATAAAAAATGGCTTAACATTATAATATACTATTTATAAACATGAGTTGTCTCCCAACTATCTACAATGAGCTCATATATATTTCCAAAAAAGAAAAAAATATGAAGATCTAGATCTTTTCACTTTTTGAGTATAGATACTTAAATGCATATAAATCAGAAGATGGATATCAAAGTTCTGTCACCCGGGAGGCCTACGCCTTCGCTTTATGAAGCTGGTTTCGACCTACAACAGAAACAACAAGGGCACGCCCTCTTTCTGTCCACAGGGGGCACCTGCATCCTCGTGAACCCAAGAAACACCTGCTCCAGGGACGTCTGATGTACTGAATAATCTTCTACATTATATTCAGATTTTGTTTTCTCCATTTCTTTGAAAAGTTTTGCTAATGATAATTTTTGATGTGGAATGTGAATATCGAGATAGCCTTGTTGATCATCGAAAACTTCGGTTCCTGGAAACTCTCTACTTATATGATTACATAACGGACCAGAATCCACTGCGTTTCCGTTATTGTCACGTTCTAGTCTCACCGTCAAGGTGTAACCTTGTGCAAATTTGTTCTTTAGGTGTTGGGGACTACCAAAACACACGAATCTTCCGTTAACCATAATGACTATTTTGGTACAAAGGGCATCACACTCTTCCATGCTAATGGTAAGTAAAAATAGTTTATTATATTATACTGACAGATTTTACTTTCAAATCATCTTATTGGTAGGAAAAGGAGCAACAATGTGCTAAAAACAAATTCTTACTTTTTAAATTATATGGACATTAACAACCATTTCAATGTTGAAAATGTTTTCAAAACAATTTTTTTGAAAGAGGCTATTCATTTCTATCTGTTTTAAGTTATATCGTCTCTTTCAAAGAAACATGATTTTGTATAAATTACCATGATTTACAGATAAAATAAAAAAATATAAAAATAGCCCATGCTTTGAAATCAGATAAAACTTGGTTGGACTTGCATTTTCAATCTCAAAACTACAAAAGACAAATAGAGGACAAATAATGAAGCATATACAGACTGCTCTGTGTATTACGATAATGTTCGTAACAGAAAAAATTGAAAAGAAAAACAAAATTTTTAAGATGCAGACAGAAATAGTTATCAAGAAATACCTATTATTCTTCATATTTTCCTACTTGTGTTTATGTTTAGTGAAAAGGAAACTTTTTATCCGTGAATTTGTGAAAAATTAGGCAAAACTCCAAGTTCAAGGTAAAAGAGCCAAAATTAATGAAACCCAACGTAATGGCTTGTTAAAAGGATACTATATCTGAAACATTAAATCCCTAGCAAAGGATTTTTTTAAAATTTTGGTCAAGATTACATATTTTTTTAAAGGACAAACTCCACGGTCACGATCAAAAGGACATGATGATAAAATTGCAAAGGAAAGTTTTGTCACAAGAAATGTACCTGTGAAAAAAAAAATAACGGACAAAAACAAGGGCAGGACAAAAACTCAATTCTTCCGAATCTTTTACTACAGGGGCATAATATTCTACCTGTGAGACGTTAAAACAAGCGTTCTTCCACTGGCTCGGACCTTCGAAAGTACATTCCACATTTGCCTTCGCGCGGCTGGATCCACGCCCGTCGTCGGTTCATCCAGCATCAGGATTGGAGGATCTCCAATCAATGCAATGGCAGTACTCAATTTCCTTTTGTTTCCACCACTTTAACAAAAGAACAAATAAATTGAATCATTATATTTTTTTTCTATTTACTTTAAAAAACGGAATATATGAATTTTGTTGCGAGAAGTTAAAACTTTTGGAATATTATTTTAGAGGAAAAAATAAAAACTTTAGAAAGTCTTTTTAACAATGTTGTTTAAGATTGGATAGAAATTACATTTTTAAAAAAAGAAAGTATGATTCACACTAATTCTAGCTGCGAAAAATTTAAACAGGGGAAACACAGATACACAATGTTTGTACCTGTATGTCCCACACAGTTTGTCTGCATATTTTGTGAGCGTCACTGCGTCCAATAGGTCATTAATGACGCGACTGATCTCCTTCTCGTTAATCCCCCTCATTCTGGCGTAAAGTCTTAAAATCTCCCTTCCTGTTAAAGTGTCAATCAATGCGTCAAACTGGGGGCAGTATCCAAGACAACGATGGACCTGTGGTGTAATAGAAGTAACAATATACATCCACAATAAAATTTGAAGTACTTGAAATAATAAATATTAAGGAATTAATATGTTAAATAAATCCTGATTTATCCAGGACAATATTCATATTTTGACATTTCCCTCCAAGAAAACTTGTTTTAAGGCAAACTTGAACATACCACATGAACATACATATTAATGATATTATGCACAATTGTTGTATTATTGTTAAAGTGAAAAACAAAACTACTCGTAAGTGTAATTACAAATAAAAATCTGCAATCTTAACGGGAATTTTTCCCTTTCTTCCGGTTACGTCAAAAAAAGGGCCAAATGCTTTACAAACTTAATTATATACAGAACTTCAAGAACAAACCTGCTGTATCTGACTATCAACACTTAAACTATTGATGTACGCATGCCCACTAGAGCTCATTACATCGCCTGTCAGCATCTTAAATGTTGTCGTTCTCCCTGCGCCATTTTGACCCAACAATCCAAAGCATTCTTGTTCAGAAATTCCTACGCTTATTCCCTTTACTGCATGAAAATGTTCGACTACGCCATACGTTTTCTTTAGGTTTTTGATTATAAGTTTGTCAGTTGTCATCAGGTCGCCTATTTGAGTTAAGTGTATTCTCATTGCTTCTTCTAAAACGTCCGAATCCGGATTAATGCTGGGATCATTATCAGAGTCTGTAGCTCCGCCGTTTGGACTACACAGAGTTCGGTAGACAAAACGCTGTATTACTCCGCTGTCCAAGAGAAACACTAAAGTCATAAAGGCAACCCACTGTATTGACATCATCAACAGGTATCGACCACATCCGGGGTAGTCCCACTCCAAATAATTGTCATTGGGACACTTTTCTTCTAAATTGAAATTTTATAAAAATAATGTTAAGAATGCTGACTATACATTTTTCAACAAGAAAGGAGGCAGATAGTTTTTTAAATAAAATAATCCATTTTTTCCCCTAAAATTCAAATATAATTTAAAAACTTTAGGTGCGTTGATAATATTACTTTGAATTTTGTACCATTAGTCAAGAAGGTTTGTGTAATATTTTGATTTAAATCTTTATGGCATTGTAATCGAAGATCGTATCGCACATAGATATTCGTAAATGTTTTGCCCAAACAGAAATGAGGCAAAATTATCATGAAGACTTTATCCATCGCGTCGGAAGCACTTTTGGTCTCTGGACTTAGATGCAGGAATGTGACCATCAGCAAGGTAAACAAACCTGAAAACAAAACAAATAGTGCGAAGGTGGCAATGGTATGCTCAGTACTTCAGAAGGATTTTGACCGGCATTTATGTTCTGATCTCTGCTTTTTTCTTATATTGAAACAGAAAAACAAATGCATGTAAAATGTCGGCTATGGAGTAACTCACCTGCTACCGTGTTGATTATTATCATAGCTACTGTTCCACCTGCAGGCGATCGGAAGATGAAATGTAAGAGATAGGTCCATGCAATTGAAGCTAAACCAAACAGGAACAGACTCAGGAACACAATTCCCAGTCTATTTTCTTCTGTATATGGTGGAATTTTGAACCCAGTAAAACAAAGCAGGATAAGAAATATTGGAATCAGGTAATGGATGAAATCCCATGTAAAATTGGCCGACCAGAAGACGGTGGAGCCGACCCCACTCACCTTTTGTAAATGTTTGGCCCCAGAGGACTTCTCTTTGATATGAAACACGCCAAAGGAAGCTACTAAACAGGACAAACCAAATAAAACACACAAAGCAATGGTGAGACCTTTAAAAGATGCCAAACCCGATCCCTGGTCTGAATGATAGTTATCCTCTATGGGTGGAAATGGGTGATTTATAGTCTGTATGCTTCTAGAGTGACCATAGTAGAATTTAAAAAGAAAATCTATCGTGTAGGACAAACTAATTCCAATTGCATGACGATCTTCACCGTTATAGTAACTAATAATGTGGCTTTTATTCAATCCAAATCCAATGACATATCGCGAATTAAAAGGTCTTTGCCCAATCCGCTGATTATGATCCAGCCAAAATTTGTTAATGTTAAACTCTGAAGGAGACCTGGGTTCATACTCCACAACCTCTAGACCCAGTTTTCTGAAATAGTTCTCATACTCTTCTGTCATATTTTCTGAAAAGAATGTGGAGTTTGGTCCTTGAGTCACAGTGGTTAGGGCATTTGGAAAAGGTTCTAAATCTAATTTTAAAGGAGGCTGCGATTGCTGCGTTAGATTGTTCAGCAAATGATCACCCAAAAGTCCGAATACTGTCAGTAATATAGGAACAGCAAGTTGAATTATCATCATAAATCGGCTTCGCCAGGTATGTAATGCTTTCTTCATCAATAATCCCAGAAATTGTTGGAATATGGCTGTACTTCCAGTGTTCTTTTCGAGTCCCATGTTAAAATCTATATAAAAAGAATTTATCCATCCACATAAGAAGTTTAATTAAAGTACAAAAATATAAAACTTTACTGTAATCATTCTTCCTAAGATCACCCTAAGAGGTACCACTAATAATAATATACTTTATTTTAAAAAGGTTCCCTGGTTAGCACTCGCACTCCAATATGCTGATTACAGATAGAAATAAATCCTACATTTATTTACCAGATACACAGTAACTTTTTGCCTCAGTTTAAATATATATATCAAAATATGAATTAATAAGAAACAAGCATAAACCTTAGAGTTTGTTCTACCTTGCAATAATAATTCAAGTCTTGTGTTCATCGAAATCTATGTTTGCAAACATACCTTTATCTTGTTATTTGTCTAAATTATAGAACTACCGATACTAAGGAAAATTGAGACCATTGAAATTAGGCATCTTACAACTGTTTTCCAGGATAGCAAGAACTTTCGGTCCGACTCAAATCGTGCAAAAGTTATCTACGAGAATACTTGCATATCTAGTGAACATTTTTTTTTAAATCGAGCTTTTGCGCAGATGAGGTGAGAACCAAGCACGATTTTTAATAAATACATTTTTCTACAGGTGGCATTTCAGCTCGCTAATTTCCGTACATTAACTGGGCTTTCTTACCCAGCACATCACTTATTTCTGTGGTGTATGACCGAGGGGACGATCCCCCAGGAGCCTGGAGAAGGGCATGCTTTTCGTCCGTAATCTCTTCTTTATAGGTCGTGTTAACTTCTGTATTTTCTTTCACTCTGAAATGACCGGAATGATTGAAAAAAAAATATATATATATATAGGGAAAATGTTGTAGAAGTCCATGGTATAGGTAAAGTTATAAATCAAAATTAAATCCAAGATAAACAAACAAGTTTACGTTTAATTTTTTTACACTAAGCGCTTTCGCCGTTACAGCTCTTCAGAGTGTAACAATGATAATAATAACAATACAACTTCGTTGTTATGACGTCGTTATTATGACGTCACAAAGGCAGCGTTATACATTGGCACAGGTAAATGTCAAAAAAGCGCCAAATGTATAGAGTTAAACACATGTACATTGTAATAAAATGGACCATTTCTTTAGAACTAAAAAGTTCAATTTACATTTAATTTAGGCTGAAATAATTTAACAAAATAATCTTCCTTGGCCCTCCGTAATTGTTTATTATCTTCTGTGATTTTATAAAATGGAAATATCAAAAAGTTTCCATTCGCACATGAATCAAAATGTTCACTGCAAGGTGTATTCCTGACGGAGGGGTCTCGTATTTGTTGTTTATGGACTCTTACACGGTCAGCTAGTTTGTTACCGGTCTGTCCAATATAGTTTTCCCCGCATGAAGTACAAGTCACACAGTATATTAAATTTCTAGTTTTGCATGACATATTCGCATTGACGGTAAACGTTTTACCACATTTAAATGTAAACTTTTCTCCGGTTTTAAAATAAGGGCAGGTTCCACACAGGGGATCCATACATTTGGCTACAGTGCGTTTTTCCTCATCCGATGAGAATCTGGCTCTTGTTAGGAGTTTCTTTAGGTTTGGAGGTTGGCGTCGGCTATAGATGATGCTTTTCGGGTCAATTAATTCCTTTAAATTTTGGGATTTGCTGTAAAATAGGAAAACACTGTTTTACGGAGTTATATATATTAAGGTTCCGTGGGTTATGGGTAACGACCAGCGGAATTTCCTTATTGTTTTCCTGGCGTCCTCGTCTAGTAGAACGGAGATCTGCAGTCGGTATTGACTTGGCCTTTTCAATTGCTATATTTATTAAGTCGTTAGGATATTTTTGTCTGAGCAAAAATGTTTTTAATTCCTGTAGACGGCCATTTCTTCTGGTTTCATCTATGACAATGGTACAAACACGTCTTGCCATATTAAAAGGTATGTTACGTTTAACGGGTGACGGGTGGCAAGAATTAAATACGAGATATTGGTGGGAATCCGTTTTCTTGTAGTATAAATCTGTTATGATTTTTCGACCTGCCTTAATTATAAGAATATCCAAAAAGGGTAGTTTTAACCTGCTCTTTCCCAAGGTAAATTTAATAGAGGGATGTAGATTGTTAAGAATGGTATGGAATTCTTGTAAATCCTCAGTAGATCTTGTCCAAAAAATGAAAAAATCATCTAAGTATCGTTTCCAATTAAATCGTATGTATTGCGCAAAAGGATTTCCAAATCGTCTCTCTGTTTCGTTGAACATTTTTTCTTCCAAAAAACCGAGAACTAGGGTGGCATAGGTTGGGGCGACTTTCGTGCCCATCGCTGTTCCCTTAATTTGTAGAAAAATTCTCCCGTCAAAAACAAAATGATTATTCTCTAATACTTTTTTTATTCCTTCTAGAATAAAGTCTTTAGAAAATCTTTCATGAATTTGATTGCGGTATTTGTCAATCCAAAAAGCGATTGCTTCTAGTCCAAGTGTATGCGGTATGTTGGTATAGAGGCTCGTCACATCAAAACTAACCATCTCAGTATTTAGTTCAACTGTATCTGGAATGTGGCCGAGAAAATCCAAATCATCCCTTTCATAACTTGGTACAAGTTGGCATAGAGGCTTTAGAAGTATGTCCAACAAGTTACTGATTCTGTGCGTGGGGCATGCAGGGCCTGCTACAATTGGTCTAAGTTTCAAATCCGTTGGTCGAGGTAATTTTATATATAATGAGTTTTTACCTTCAAGTCCGGTCTGTATTTCTTTGGATTTGTGGATCTTTGGTAAACCATAAAAGTTACTAGATTTAATTTCAAAATTGGTTAAATAATCCACTTCCTTTTTGGTTAAATTATCCGCAAAATTAGTTGTAAATTTCTTAATCCTGCGCATGGTTTTACCGTCTTCATTAGAGTCTAGTTCTTTGTAAAAATTGTTGTCATTAAGTTGGTCCAAAACCATTTCTTTGTAATGATCCGTATCCATAATGACAATTGCTCCCCCTTTATCTGCTTCCTTTATAATAATAGAATTATCACTTGCGAGGCTTTTGATAGCTTCTCGCTCCCGTCTAGTGATATTATCCTTAATATGGGTATTGATGGAGATGTCATTATTTCTGGCGGAACTTTGTAAACATCTGATAAATTCATCTAAATGTTTATCCCTATTAGGTGGTGGTTTGAAATTACTTTTATTTCTCACAAGTGATTCGTCCGTATTTTCTTCATTTTGAAAATATTCTCTAAGTCTAAGTTTCCGACAAAACTCATCGGCATCTTTTATGAGATCCACATTATCCTGTTTTGGTGTGGGTGTAAATTTCAAACCCCTGTCTAGAATTTTCATTTCATCTTCTGTAATATCTCTCCGAGATAAATTAACAATTTTTACATCGATTTTCTGATTTTGACTTTCTTCTGAGTTGTCTAAATTTGCAGAAATCGGAATGGTTTTTGGCGGCCCTTGTGGAAGCGTCCTTTCCACAAAAAATTATTCTTCGAATTATTCCTTGTTTGGTTTTCTTGTTTACTGTTAGAATTGTGTAAACTGTTTTGATCTGTCAGCCATCCTTGGTTTCTTTTAGGGGGTATATTCCAATTTTGATCCCATATTCCGGCATTGTTTTGTTGTGTCATTCTTTGGTTATTCTTATTTCTCACCATATTTGCTGAGTTTTTCTTGCTCATTTGGTTATTCTTATTGTGAAGGTTAACTGGTCTGTTCTTATATGAAAAGTTGTTCTTTTGAGCGCGAAAATCGAATCCTTGTGGTTCATTATTGCGTACAGCATCAGCGTAAGAAGATTGGTTTTCCTTCCTATATCCGGAATTTTTATTTCCATTAGTTTTGCTCCTATGATTTTTTTGTGTGTTTGGGGAAATTTTCATCACTTCTTTCCCGTAATTTTTCTCATAATTATTGAGCCACTCCTGCTTTCTTTCAAGAATCATAGCAGATTTATCCATTTCATATTTCACTTCTGTTTTCCATAGATCAAGAAGTTTGGCTTTCATATCTGCGTTGGTTTTCTCTGAAATTTCTTTTTCCATTCTTGAATCACATTCCTCAAACTTGGTTTGATACTTCGGGACGCGAATTCTTAGGAGAGTTATTTCAGCGTCAAATTTCTGGATGGCTAAATTTAACCTAATTTTTGTTTCTTCGTCAGGTTCCTGATTGATTGATTTAATCCTGAATTTCCGTGGAAGAATAACATCTTCTTGTTTTCTCCATTTCTCGTATGTATCAGCAAGATTTTCACATCTAATGGCGTTCCAATATGCCTGTCTTCTATCATTAAGATACTTTCTCCATGTTTGAATCATTTCTCGTTTTTCTCGATACATTGCAGAAATGATATTGTTGTCATATCTACTTTGTAGAATGAAATCCACATTAGATTTGTAGTTCATGTTTTCCTTTTTCTTTGATAAATCCATGTTGTGGAAATTTTCAGCACGAACATTAATAAGAAAGTTAAGTTTGTCATCACAACATTGAATATGTCTCTCTAATTTCTCGACAATATCAGCAAGTTTCTCAATTTTGTCGTCTAAGGTAAAGAGTTTACCTGTTATTTCCTCAAGGGCGTTGTCCATATTTGCTGCCGATCTAGCTCTTGTTTGTGTCATCCTGTTTCCATATACCGGTTATTACATAGGGAAAATGTTGTAGAAGTCCATGGTATAGGTTAAGTTATAAATCAAAATTAAATCCAAGATAAACAAACAAGTTTACGTTTAATTTTTTACACTAAGCGCTTTCGCCGTTACGGCTCTTCAGAGTGTAACAATGATAATAATAACAATACAACTTCGTTGTTATGACGTCGTTATTATGACGTCACAAAGGCAGCGTTATACATTTGCACAGGTAAATGTCAAAAAAGCGCCAAATGTATAGAGTTAAAAACATGTACATTGTAATAAAATGGACCATTTCTTTAGAACTAAAAAGTTCAATTTACATTTAATTTAGGCTGAAATAATTTAACAAGATAATCTTCCTTGGCCCTCCGTAATTGTTCATTATCTTCTGTGATTTTATAAAATGGAAATATCAAAAAGTTTCCATTCGCACATGAATCAAAATGTTCACTGCAAGGTGTATTCCTGACGGAGGAATATATATATATATATATATATATATATATATATATATATATATATATATATATATATATATATATATATATATATATATATATATATATATATATATATATAAGTTGACGTGACGATTGACATCTTTTCAGCAAAAAATCTAGACAACGATGGAGAATTACAACAAGGAGTTGCAAATAGAGTGCGTTTGAGCTATAATAAAGATAATTTCATGAAGATTTAAATCTGTTTTGGTTTGATAAAGCAAAGGAAAAGTCACTAGCTCACTTCAAAAATACTTCTTCCATTGTTGTCGCAGAAATTCCAAAGCCACTTATCCCAAGTCTTGAAGCATTTTCCTCAAGATCTGTGAATAGGTCTGCAAAGGACGGTAGCTCTTCTGTGGGAAGAAGAAAAGACAACTCCGCCCCAACACTGCTTTCCAAAGACGCAGACGAAATACGGCTTCTTATTGTTTCTAATAATTTGGTCGCATCGCAACTTGGTTCTTTGACCATCACTAAGTGATATCCGGCTCCTGTAATTTATTATTTATTTTATAAATGAAATAAATATACGCTGTATTCCTGAACGGTGCTTAAACTGAAAAGGGTTAAAATCTCCATTACTAGCATATGATACGGAGTTTCTTCTCTAAGCAAAGCTTTTATACAGATTTTTTTTGTTTCAAGCTCTATATAATCTGCACAGAGATTTTTTATGTAGTGAATTGTTTTTAGTGGATCCTGATTTATAATTCTATCATAAAATTGCTTTTACCATAAAGCTTTTTAAGGAACAATGAAGAACCACAGCACTTGACAACTCCGTCGGCCATGATAGCAATACGGTCACCAAGAACATCAGCTTCATCCATGAAATGCGTAGACAGAACAATAGTTCGGTCCTCTTTAAATTTCTGAAGGATATCCCACAATTGGCGCCGTGCACCGGGATCCATGCCTGAGGTAGGTTCGTCTAATATGATTACCTAAACAATATTCAGAAACCATATGTATAAAATGTATGATGATACAAGAAAACAAAACATACAAATGATTCAAATTCAAAGTGTTATTGATATCAATTTTAAGGAATTAGTAAATCAAATAAATTGTATTACATATTAAAGATTTCTTCTTTTTTTTTAATTTTCAAAATTTGTAAAATGAAAGTATTAATCATGAAACGATAGACCAAAGGATTTAACGGATCACATCTATTTACTTAACTCTTAAGAGTTCAACAAAAGTTTCAAAGAACAAAATGAACATTGTTTTTTTCATCATTTTCATCATAAAGTCTGAATAAAGACCGAGTTAATGAATTTATCACCTTGACATTTGTTCCCCAAACAATAGGGGTCTTGGCCAAAAGGAGTTGATAACTTAAATTTCACTGACAAAACTAAATGCTTCTCGAGAAATCGCGAGGACACAAAAGTGTGAAACAGAAAGTCGGTACTTTAAATGGAAGCGGGGACAAAAAAATAGATACCTTTGAGCCTCCAACCAATGATATGGCTACCGATAATTTCCTTTTTTGTCCTCCAGATAAGTTTCTTGCAAGATCAGTTCGTTTCTCCTCAATCTTGAAAATGCGTAGTGTGTTCCTGATATCTTCTTTCATTTTGGATTTATTGCATCCTTTGAGCTATATCAGAGAGCATAACTTAAACGTTACTGCTGTATGATTTATTTAGGTTAAGCATCTATTATGACTTTATTTTATATGAATTATTTATTGAACAACAGCACACAGCATTCTTAAAAACCTGTTATGGGTATTTGTATTACTTTGTAATAAAATTCTAGGTGTTCCTTTACAGTTAGCGTGTCAAACAAAATATCATGCTGAGGACACATTCCAAGACTTCCCCGCACACTACTGATGTCATCATTTATGTCATATCCGTTCACTCTTGCAGAACCGGAAGTTGATGGAATAAATCCTAATTTAGAAAAATAATACTTAAAACAAAAATATATTAAATTGAAAACAGAAAATCACTCTGACATGATAATTTTTGAATTGCAGTTTCCTTTGACATGATGGCATGAAGATCACACCTGTTAACATTGACATCGCTGTTGTTTTTCCTGCGCCATTATGTCCAAGCAAGGCAGTTATCTGTCCTTGAAATATATCAAGAGACATATCCTTGACAGCAACAGTTTCTTTAATACCAGTTGTGTACACCTGTCAGAAATTGATATTTTGATACCTTCAAAGCTATAAGTTCTCAACAGTCCTTAATTACGTACTGTGGTACAAAGTTCTTATTTCATTTTGACTCTTTTTTAACTTTGGATAAATTGTTTAGAATATTCTACATCTTTCAGAAACATTAAAATAATATTACAATTATTATTTTTTAAAATAAATTATTCATAAACTTGATCCATTTTTCTCCAAAAGAACTGACAGTACTAGCATACCGTATATACTCGCCTATAAGTCGGTTGTATTTTTTGACGTTATTTTGGTGAGATTTGCTATTGACCCGCTTATCAATCGGTACATTTTTTGCCAAAATCGGGTGACAATTTCACTTAAATCAATTGATGTTTTAACCTGGTTTTAATTGATATTTTTCGAAATGACAATGATATTTATTCTTAAATTATTTTTTAAAAAAGGCATTGCTCACTTCAAAAACAAATAAATTTTTAAAAATATGTAAAATCTTGTACTTTATACAGTGTATGTATAATCTAAGAATTCATAAATTATATATTATATCCAGACATTTTCTTCGATAATCGTCGGAAATGCAAATAAAATACTAAATTTCACCCTCCAAAAATATATCTCTTTATGACTTGCCAATAAGTCGGAAATAGACATTTATACCAATATTTAACTCCCAAAAAACCGACTTATAGGTAAGTATATTTGGTATATAACTGACAATTCTAGTAATACCTTTTCTAAATGCCTCATGCTTATTCCAATTTTACGACCTGATGGCTCTTTCTCAAAATATTTTGGATCCTGATCAACATCTTCCTGAGATGTCTTGGGAATCTGCTTACCACCAATCCAGTAAGTTTTCTGCATTTAAAATAAATATATGATATATAAAAAAAATTCAAGATTGACTTAAAAATTCAGAATATTTTATTCAACGTATTATTCATTTGTGCTGTAGTTAAGATATAAGATAAAGTAAAATGATGATAAGACAAACTGCTTCATACAATTTTTACGTCGTTATTTAATTAATAGAAGGGTGAAAGTACCCATCTAAGAGATAAATAGATACAGTGTACATGACTAAAATTCACATCTCTCTCTTTCTCTCTATCCCTCTTTCTATCTCTCTCATCATAAATAAACTACAATCAAACCGTAAATGGAAAATAAAATGGTTGCGGAACTCCGTATTCTCCAGGTCTGACTCCGTCTATGTACCACGTGATCAAAAGATAGATGGCACTATCTACCCAGAGCATCAAGATGGCGTCACCGAAGGCGAAATCTCCGTCCACCGTCGGGGGTTTGGTGAAAGTATTCCAATTAACCCCCGTACCTGGAAAATGTTGATTATATTGAAAGGCATTTAAATATATTTATAATTTATATCCTCATAATTCTGGAATGATGATCAATTCAGGATAATTTTCAGAGACAGTATCTTTATAAATATTTTGTAACAATCAATGAAATCTAATTTAATATGAAAAATTTGTTATTCAAGAAATACAAACATTAGTAAATTTTAAATATTTCAAATGCAAATACCCATTTGATTATAGATGTAAAAGGATCATTTATGTAAACTAGTGATAATTGTAACGGGAACCGTTACAGATGTTCCCCAAACCCTCCCCAACTCCCTTTTTGTGCCATATTCCATGTAAGCCTTATCAAATAAGACAACATCTGTGCATTTTTGCCTTTAACAACGTTTTCCCAGAGGGATACCAATTATATTCAAATTTTAACATTGCAGGCGTGCGCATGTGAATACACGTGCGCAATGATCATATCATCTTGTCAACAATTTTCTATATATTTAAATATACTTTATATTAAACCATTTAGTCCAAAAGTATTAAAAATCACTCATTCAAGTGTATTTTTAATTTCACTCGTTCCAAATGCACGCACGTGCGTGCACGTGCATGATGACCATACCTTCTTGTAGGAGGCCTTTATATCTATCTATGTTCTAAATCCCATCCTGTTTGGTTGAAAAACAAGGAAATTATAGCCATTTCAAGTTTCAGCCAATCAGATTGCAGCACACGTGCATGCGCGTGATATCATGATTTTTTTTCTCAATCATATTGTAGGATATCCAAATGCATGAATATGTTTTAAATTTCAAAGCATTTCGTCAAAAAACAAAGGAGATAAAGCCATTTAAAGTTTCAGCCAATCAGGTTGCAGCACACGTGCATGCGCGTGATTTCTTGAAATTTTTTGTATATCATATTGCAGGATATCCTAATGCAAGACTATGTTTTAAATTCCAAAGCATTTCGTCAAAAAACAAAGGAGATATGGTTTCAGCCAATCAGATTGCAGCGCACGTGCATGCGCGTGATTTCATGAAATTTTTTCCATACTATATTGTAGGATGTCCTAATTCATGACAACGTTTAAGATTTCAAAGCATTTCGTCAAAAAACAAAAGAGAAATTGAGATTTTTGTTTCAGCCAATCAGAGCAAGGCACACGTGCATGCGCGTGAGTTCGTGCTAATTTGACAGTGTCATATTATTAACACTATTAATATGTCCTTATGTAATGAGTTTCAAAGCATTTAATCACAAAATGTGAAAGTTATGGCCATATTAAGTATATCAGTCATTTCACTCACTTCACGCGCACGCACGTGCATGCGAATGCGCGCAAAATGACCTTCGTTCCGCACACCTACACTACACACCTATTAACCCTAAAAAGGTTTTAACTTAGTTGGGTGAACAGTTTCTGAGAACACTCGCGGACAAAAAAGTACCGGAGAACAAAGAAGAAAAAAAAGAATAACTAGGGCTAATTGTAACGGGGACCGTTACAGATGTTCCCCAAACGCTCCCCAACTCCCTTTTGGTGCCGTATTCCCTGTAAGCGCTATTAAGTAAGACACACTTTATGCAATTTAGACTTAAACAACGTTTTCCCAGAAGAATACAAAATGTATCTAAATTTTAGCATTGCACGCGTGCTCATCTGAATGCATGAGCCTAATGACCACATCATCTTGTCTACTCTATATATATATATTTTTTTTATATACTTAATAACAAATCAATTAATCCAGAAGTATTAGAAAGTACACTCATTTAAGCGTATTTTAGTATTACTCATTTCACATGCACGCACGTGCATGCACGTGCATGAGGACTATATCTTATTGTAGGAGTCTATTATGTCTGTCTATGTTCTAAATCCCATCCTGTTTGGTTGAAAAACAAGGGAGTCATAGCCATTTCCAGTTTTAGCCAATAAGATTGCAGCACAAGTGCATGCGCGTGTTTTCACGACAATTGTTATATATCATATTGTAGTACATCCTATAGTATGTATATATTTTAGATTTCATAGCATTTCGTCAAAAAAACAAAAAAGATATTGAGATTTTTGTTTCAGCCAATCAGAACGAAGCGCACGTGCACGTATGTGCATGATGACCATACCTTCTTGTAGGAGTCTATTATATCTGTCTATGTTCTAAATCCCATCCTGTTTGGTTGAAAAATAAGGGAGTTATAGCCATTTCAAGTTTAAGCCAATCAGATTGCAGCGCACGTGCATGCGCGTGTTTTCATGACAATTTTTATATATAATATTGTAGAACATCCTAAAGTATGCCTATATTTTAAATTTCATATTATTTCGTCAAAAAACAGAAAAGATATTGAGATTTTTGGTTCAGCCAATCAGAGCGAAGCGCACGTGCATGCGCGTGAGTTCGTGCTAATTTGACAGTGTCATATTATCTACACTATTAATATATCTTTATATAATGAGTTTCAAATCATTTAATTAAAATATGTAAAAGTTATAGCGATATTAAGTATATCGGTCATTTCACTCATTTCACGCGCACGCACGTGCATGCGTATGCGCGCAAAATGACCTTCGTTCCGCACACCTACACTACATACCTATTAACCCTAAAAAGGTTTTAGCTTAGTTGGGTGAACAGTTTCTGAGAACACTCGCGGACAAAAAAGTACCGGAGAACAAAGAAGAAAAAAAAGAATAATAATAATAACTAGAAAGTCTGCTATTGCAAGCAATAGCATATGTCGCCCCGTACTGGACAAGACTTTCATTTTTATCATCACTTAAACAATGGTCCATTAGCTAAGCTTGGACAACCATCGAGTCGTATCAGTCCTTTCTGTTGGAAACGGAAGACCTTAATTAGGAACATCCCATTTTATTTTTAGAATCGGTAGGAGAAGAAAGTAGTGCAGGAAAAAATTACAAGTTCCTAAATTTGCAGACTTGCATAAAAGAAATTGGGCAGATGTACTGAACTGAGCCTCATACTTGTTAATTGGCAGTATCTTTCCTACCAATAAAGCTTGGCAAATGTAATTTTTTAAGAAGATCAGCCGAATTATTTTGTGTATTATAACGCCAGTGAGAACTCTGAAATTTCACTTTCATTTTTTGAGGTTCTGCCGGAAAACGAATCTGACATGCCACATTCAATTCGAGCATTTCTGCATTGTACAGGGCTGATGTTTCTTATGATATGATAAATCATGTGTAAACTTTCTCAGTTTAGCGGAATCGTGAACATTTCGGCGAGATGAATGTTTTGTCTACAGTAGTGATCAAGGCTTAGCGCACCTGTAAGGAGCGGATCCTAGGATTTATGAATGATTAAAAACTACGGAAATAACGTACCATTTTTCTAATTTATACTTGCACTATCTAATGAAATTAATGATATACAAGTAATAGATATACAAAAAAAATGCGAAATGCTGATAAATGCAGTTGACAATCGTTATTTTATATATAGATAAAATAAAATAATTATAAAATCTAGAGACAAGACAGAAGAAGAATGAAGGTTGGCAAACTATGAAATCACATCAGGAGAACTGAATTTTATGAATGAAACTTTTAAAACGTTACTTGTAAGTTGTATATGTAAGATATGTGCAATTCTAACTGGCAGTGCGCTTCAAAAGGGGGGGGGGGGGGTCGTCTTGAACATATTACCTTATGTTTGAACGGTAAGTGCTAGGGTTTTTGTATTTCAAATATGTAATCCTTGTGAAAAGAACTTTTATTGGACACGAAGAACTTTGACCCTTTGACCTAGACCTTGGAGAACACATGTGTACATCTTAACCTTTTTTCTGTTACGTTTCTATGACAACTGTGAGCGACTCATTACAATTATTTTAAAAGTAAAAATCACTTTGACACATTGCAAGGAATTAATATTGAAAGTTTCAAAACGATTGCTTGAGTAGTTATTGAGAAAATAGAAATTAAAGAATTTTAACATTCCCCTGGTTTCCATGGCAATAATCAATTATTTGAAAATTTTAAATGCATGGCGCACAACTACAGATAATAATCATTAAAATAAAAAGAGTTTCATGACGAACGTTTAAGGGACCAGAGAGAACACTCTCGGACAAAATTCGTCGTTTTTTACAGGTTTCCATGGCAACGGTAGACATATTGGAACTGAACGACCTCACTGCACAACTACAACCAGTGATCGTCCTTTGAGGAAAGTTTCAGGAAGATTGCCCCAGCCATCTCCGAGAAACAGCCTGGATAAAAAAAACATGCGTACAATATCAATATGTCGTCCCCGACTTCGTTCGGGGCGACATAATAACTCCTGAATTTTTCACATCAATAACTCCTGAATTTTCCCCTTCAATTCGAGCATTTCTGCATTGTACAGGGCTGATGTTTCTTATGATATGATAAATCATGTGTAAACTTTCTCAGTTTAGCGGAATCGTGAACATTTCGGCGAGATGAATGTTTTGTTTACAGTAGTGATCAAGGCTTAGCGCACCTGTAAGGAGCGGATCCTAGGATTTATGAATGATTAAAAACTACGGAAATAACGTACCATTTTTCTAATTTATACTTGCACTATCTAATGAAATTAATGATATACAAGTAATAGATATACAAAAAAAATGCGAAATGCTGATAAATGCAGTTGACAATCGTTATTTTATATATAGATAAAATAAAATAATTATAAAATCTAGAGACAAGACAGAAGAAGAATGAAGGTTGGCAAACTATGAAATCACATCAGGAGAACTGAATTTTATGAATGAAACTTTTAAAACGTTACTTGTAAGTTGTATATGTAAGATATGTGCAATTCTAACTGGCAGTGCGCTTCAAAAGGGGGGGGGGGGTCGTCTTGAACATATTACCTTATGTTTGAACGGTAAGTGCTAGGGTTTTTGTATTTCAAATATGTAATCCTTGTGAAAAGAACTTTTATTGGACACGAAGAACTTTGACCCTTTGACCTAGACCTTGGAGAACACATGTGTACATCTTAACCTTTTTTCTGTTACGTTTCTATGACAACTGTGAGCGACTCATTACAATTATTTTAAAAGTAAAAATCACTTTGACACATTGCAAGGAATTAATATTGAAAGTTTCAAAACGATTGCTTGAGTAGTTATTGAGAAAATAGAAATTAAAGAATTTTAACATTCCCCTGGTTTCCATGGCAATAATCAATTATTTGAAAATTTTAAATGCATGGCGCACAACTACAGATAATAATCATTAAAATAAAAAGAGTTTCATGACGAACGTTTAAGGGACCAGAGAGAACACTCTCGGACAAAATTCGTCGTTTTTTACAGGTTTCCATGGCAACGGTAGACATATTGGAACTGAACGACCTCACTGCACAACTACAACCAGTGATCGTCCTTTGAGGAAAGTTTCAGGAAGATTGCCCCAGCCATCTCCGAGAAACAGCCTGGATAAAAAAAACATGCGTACAATATCAATATGTCGTCCCCGACTTCGTTCGGGGCGACATAATAACTCCTGAATTTTTCACATCAATAACTCCTGAATTTTCCCCTTCAATTCGAGCATTTCTGCATTGTACAGGGCTGATGTTTCTTATGATATGATAAATCATGTGTAAACTTTCTCAGTTTAGCGGAATCGTGAACATTTCGGCGAGATGAATGTTTTGTCTACAGTAGTGATCAAGGCTTAGCGCACCTGTAAGGAGCGGATCCTAGGATTTATGAATGATTAAAAACTACGGAAATAACGTACCATTTTTCTAATTTATACTTGCACTATCTAATGAAATTAATGATATACAAGTAATAGATATACAAAAAAAATGCGAAATGCTGATAAATGCAGTTGACAATCGTTATTTTATATATAGATAAAATAAAATAATTATAAAATCTAGAGACAAGACAGAAGAAGAATGAAGGTTGGCAAACTATGAAATCACATCAGGAGAACTGAATTTTATGAATGAAACTTTTAAAACGTTACTTGTAAGTTGTATATGTAAGATATGTGCAATTCTAACTGGCAGTGCGCTTCAAAAGGGGGGGGGGGGGGTCGTCTTGAACATATTACCTTATGTTTGAACGGTAAGTGCTAGGGTTTTTGTATTTCAAATATGTAATCCTTGTGGTAAGAACTTTTATTGGACACGAAGAACTTTGACCCTTTGACCTAGACCTTGGAGAACACATGTGTACATCTTAACCTTTTTTCTGTTACGTTTCTATGACAACTGTGAGCGACTCATTACAATTATTTTAAAAGTAAAAATCACTTTGACACATTGCAAGGAATTAATATTGAAAGTTTCAAAACGATTGCTTGAGTAGTTATTGAGAAAATAGAAATTAAAGAATTTTAACATTCCCCTGGTTTCCATGGCAATAATCAATTATTTGAAAATTTTAAATGCATGGCGCACAACTACAGATAATAATCATTAAAATAAAAAGAGTTTCATGACGAACGTTTAAGGGACCAGAGAGAACACTCTCGGACAAAATTCGTCGTTTTTTACAGGTTTCCATGGCAACGGTAGACATATTGGAACTGAACGACCTCACTGCACAACTACAACCAGTGATCGTCCTTTGAGGAAAGTTTCAGGAAGATTGCCCCAGCCATCTCCGAGAAACAGCCTGGATAAAAAAAACATGCGTACAATATCAATATGTCGTCCCCGACTTCGTTCGGGGCGACATAATAATAATAATAATAATAATAAGAAACCGAGTAAAAACAATATGTTCCCAAACTCCGTTTGGGGAACATAACTAGATACGATCTCGTTGCGAGCAACGAGTGGGTCTTCCGTCGGATTCTTGATGAGATGAGCTGAGATTTTGATTGAGATTTTCATTCTAAAATAATGATTTTCCATAGTCTGTATGAAGACATTGAACATTAAAGACTATAAGAAAATCAACTTTGGCCCCTCACGGCCCCTAATATTAGGGATCAGCCCTTTTTTCTTCATATCATCTTAAAGTTCTCAGGATTTCATAATTTTTTGTTTACAACTGTTCAAAGATTCTTTTTCCTTTTCGAGTTATTTGCATTAGAAATATTTAGGGGCCAACCATTCACCTCCTTAATGGGGACGTTTAGCGAAAAATGAAAGGTTGCATATTGTTCAGAGCATGATTTTGAACATCTTTTGTTCAATATTACTTATCAAAATATTCCCGACTTTGAGATATAAAACATCAAAGACTTAGCATTTTGGCCCCTTATGGCCCCTTATTATGTAACACACGACATTAAAATCATAATATACAGCTGTAGATTGTTGAGATCAGCATTTTTCCTTCAGTAATGTATACCAAAATATTGACTGCTAAAGAGTTATCGATTGAAGACTTTTGGCCCCTCTTGGCCCTTAATTTGAGTATCCAGCCCCTTTTTCTGGATTTTACCTTAAACCTCTCAGGATTTTGAACACTTTTTGTGCAACAACTATTCAGAGATTCTCGTTCGTTTTCGAGTTATTTGCAGAAGAAATATTTAGGGGCCAGCCCTTCAACTCCTTAATAGGGCTGTTTAGCGAAAAATGAAAGGTTGTATATTGTTCAGAACATTATTTTGAACATCTTTTGTTCAATATTACTTATCAAAATATTTCCCACTTTTGAGATATAAAACCGCAAAGATTTAGCATTCTGGCCCCTTTTGGCCCCTAATTATGTACCATACGACAAAAAAATCATAATATATAGTTGTAGATTGTTGAGATAAACATCTTTGCTTCAGTAATGTATTACAAAATATTAACTGATAAAGAGTTATTGATTGAAGACTTTTGGCCCCTCTCGGCCCCTAATTTGAGTGCCCAGCCCCTTTTTCATGATTTTATCTTAAAGCTCTTAGGATTTTGAACACATTTTGTTCAACAACTATTCAGAGATTCTTTTTCGTTTTTGAGTTATTTGCAAAAGACATATTTAGGGGCCAGCCTTCAACTCCTTATTAGGGACGTTTAGCGAAAAATGAAAGATCGCATATTGTCCACAACATGATTTTGAACATCTTTTGTTCAATATTACTTATCAAAATATTTCTCCCTTTTGAGATATTAAGCTTTAAAGATTTAGCATCCTGGCCCCTTGTGGTCCCTAATTATGTATCATACGACATGAATATCATAATATATAGTTGTAGATTGTGGAGATAAACATTTTTGCTTCAGTAATGTATAACAAAATATTGACTGCTAAAGAGTTATCGAATAAAGCCTTTTGGCCCCTCTCGGCCCCTAATGTGATGAGTCAGCACTTTTTTCCTAATATCATACTAAAGATCCTGTCATTCTGCACAAATATTGATCAATATGTTTTAACAAAATAATTATACTTTTAAAGATATGGTGCAAAATGTCTCAAAAAATCAGTCATGATTCGTGTCCTAAATTTTGACCCCTACCGAGCTTCCATACTAGGCACTTCCGGAAATTTTGAAAACATAGGTACAAATCTTCAATATGTCGTCTATTTCTCCTGAAAATTTCAGCCTTCTAGCGTTTATCGTTTTTGAGTTTTTGTCCGGACAAAAATGTCATATAAAAATCGATTAAAGGGCGATAACTTGTGACCGGAAGTGAATTTCCAAAAATTAAGAAAAATGAATAAGGTTCACATCATTAAAGATCATCTCTGAAATTTTCAAGGAAATCGACCAAACCGTCTCTGAGAAATCATCTGCACAAAAATTGGTATAGAGAAAAATAATAATAATAAGAAGAAAAAAAGTGAAAAAGAAACAAAAGAATAGTAGAAGGGTCTTCCGTTGTAGACGAAAGACCCTAATAATAAGAAACAATAGAATCACTATAAGGTCTTCCGTGAAGACGGAAGACCTTAACCAGATGCGTTCTTGTTGCTAAAGCAACAAGCAGGTCTTCCGACCGACTTTTCTTTAGAGTTCTATGCTGCGTCATCCTACAGAATAGATTTCAGAATGTATTTTTTTCGTTTACGTTCATTTACAGTAGTTTCTCAACATAGATCGTGATTATAACAATTATTTCACAAAATATCTCAAAATATAGCTTTTAAAATTCGGCAAAATCTTCCATACATGTTATAAAATAGAGAAAAGTAATTTGCAACTGAAAAAAGACAAAAACAAAGAAAAAATTTTTGCAACACCCCCAGCGGGATTCGAACCCCCGACAGTGTGACAAAGTTTGGTTCGGTCATATCTTTGCAATAAATGCACGCATGAAGAAAAATGAAAGCATATTTAGATATCTTTGATAACAGTCTATAAACCCTGTAAATCTGAAAGAAAAATATTGAAAAACAAAAAAGTTGAAAAATTAGACTTTTTGAATTCCCTTCCGTTTGCGACCGGAAGTACAAACAACGAAAAATGAAGGACGTTCGGCACATCTACATGTGATGTTCTCTCATGTCCATGACTTTCAATTTCATATCTTTAGCCGTTTTCGAGAAAACTAGGTGACAAAAATCCATTTAAAAATTACAAATTTCCCCAAAAATCGCGAACGGAAGCGAATTTTGAAAAAATGAAAAACATGTCTGGAGATATTAACCTGATGCATCTGTCCTGTAAAAATCTTTGAAATCTGTACATTCGTAGCTGAGATATCGCCCTAACTATGAAAAAAAAAAAATAATAATAATAGGAAACCGACGAATAACAATAAGGTCTTCCTAAGGAAGTCGGAAGACCTTAATAATAATAAGAAACCGAGTAAAAACAATATGTTCCCAAACTCCGTTTGGGGAACATAAATAATAAGGAATTGTTTACACAGTAACTTAATTGTGTATTATGAATCACCTTTTGTTTCATATTCTGATGCCGATGTAAAGCCAAATGCCATTGCCATATTGTTCAACAGGCATATTGCCATCTTCTGGGGCTTCGTCATGTCCGAAAACTTTGCATCCAGCGCAAAATTTGGTATGATTGTGACAAAAAAGAAAAATCCGGCAAAATAAGAGGCAGTGTTTGCTAAAAGTAAACAGAGTTAGCCTGTCATTACGTATGATAATGAAGAAATATTTTGATTTTGGCCATTCAAGTAATCATAAATATCTATTATTTTTTTAAGTACTTAAAATACAGGGGAAAGTAGACGAACTTTCACGAATTCATACATTTTCACATAATATGATCCTATTTTTCAACAAAACCTTGCCCAATACAAGCTCAATTATAATCATAGGTTTGCCAAGAGTTTGAATGCTTGATTTCTAGGTATGAATATGAGAATTTGTACGGTTTTATGACTCCTCTCAGGGTTACTGGGGATAGCAGGACCAATGTAGTTCACAATTATTTCATCCTTTACAATATATGACAATGAATTGCCAGTTTATTTCTTTAACTGTGATAATGAAACAGAATCAGGTTTTTACTATACTGATAAATTGATATTTATTCCTTGAATTAAAATGAGTCCTCTGCATATTCTTCATATGAAGTGAAAAGTTATCAAATAATGAGAATGATTTTTTTCAAGAACGTTTTTCTATGAATATTAAAATAACAAATATTTAACGTATCATTTAAGCAAATCACCTTTGTCAAAAAACGTGCTGAACAAAAAGCAGTAGGAAACCACGGATACTGCATAGGACAGATAGAAGAAGAAAAGTAAAGAGGAGTCCGAGAATTGGAACATCTTATTAGGTCCAGCCTGAAAGATGAGAACAGTGATGGCGAAGGTGATGATCAGATAGATGAATCCTTTAAAAAACCAGGAGAACCAGTAAACAAAGGAACTCAGACCCATCATCCTCATGGTTTCCTGTAAAAAAAAAAAAATTAAAACAAGATTTATTTCCCCTTAATTTTCTTCAATTAATGATTTGTAAATGTAAACTAATAATTACGTAAATTATACTGAAAGCAAATTGTTGTTACCACAAACATTTTTGGAAAGCATGGTCACTGATTTTTGATGAGATTTAATTTAGTACTATGGTGTTAGACAGAGAAAAAAATTGTTTCCTATGTGTTATGTTTTATTTGGTTACAGACAAATATTTTTCAAGAGTTTTAAAGTATGTTATAGCTTCAATGTACAAATTTTTATGTAACTTTATCAAAAACTAAGAAAACAGATCGACCACTCATTGAAAGCATATATGTTGTTCTTTATACATTGTCAAGAGTAGTGTCAAATTTCTATGAGGTGGTAACCGTGACCCCATTTTGCATACATTTTATGTTCTGAAAAACACTCAATTATCATTAATGTTATGTCTTACATGAACAAACTCCAGGTATTTAAATAAACATGGATAAAAATATTTCACTTCAATGTAGCATTTTAAAATTTATATCATTCAAATAAGGCATCCATTCTTCAACATTTGGAAACACTCCGACATTTGCACATTCTCCGATGTTGCTCAAGTTAGTACCGTTCAACATTGATAAATTAAATTTCAAACTGACGGCATCTTGTTATGAAAACAATGACACCCTGCAACCATTTTCGCCGGTTAGAGCATCAAATTCTTTTAACACAAAAAAGTTGAAAAAAAATTCTGTGACTTCATGTTCAATACATAAAGAAGGTAATGACATAACAGAGAATTACTCATGTAAATACACTCGTATGTTTTCCTTACTTTCAGTTTCTTCTCTCGATCATGGACGATTTCCTTTGTCAGTTGGAGTGAAGATAGAATAAGACCAACGACAGTGGTGATGGCAATAGTGATTCTTACGAAATTTGCCAAAGGGTTTCTTACATATGGTGGATACGGCATTCGTTGAATCTTAATATCTGGTAGACTGATTGAGGAATTGATATATTCCATAATAGCAGTATCAAGACTATACTTTAGACATAGAAAGCCCATTTTGTACACTGAAAAGAAAATGATGACACATTATACTGATATATCATACTTATGCACGTTTGTATTCAATTGTTTCTTTAACATGTTTAAATGTGAACAATAGTAAAATGGTTTATATTCCCTCATTGTAAAATGGGACAACATATGTGCTATGAATAATCAGTTTCAACACGTAAGTTCCATACTGTATCTTTTAAGAAAATTTGATTTTAATATGGGTAAAATCACTTTTAGCCCGCATCTGACATCATAGATGCAAGATGCAACATAATTATGATAACTTGCGAATTATTTCATATGTAAATATCAAGATATTACACTATTTAGTTGACAACTTAAGATTTCTTAGGGTTTTTGCATTCCTTCAAAATGGTTACATACCATTCACATTATTTCAATAAGTTTATTTGTATACACTGTAATTTCATTACACAAGATAGTCTTGGATTTGTAAACTTAATTAAGGTCGAGATCTAGTAAATGAAAGGTGCCTACAGGTTTCTTTAATTCCAGAAATATATTGTCATTAAGCATTATAACCAAAAAATATATAAATTGCATTAAGATTAATTCAGCATGATTTTGAATTCAATTCGGTGAATTTCAAAATGCAGTACTTTCTTCCATTTCTACTGAAGCTGAAAAGCACCGGAATAAGTGACATTGAATTAATTATGACGTCATAATGGATCTAGCACAGGCTTAAGACATTCACTAGTTATGATGTCATACGACGTAGATTCTACGTTAACTGGATTTTTATATGCTCTTTGATGATAGATTATGACAGTTCCCAAATGATTTTTTCATGGTTTCTCGTCAATTGTAGTCGTCTTTGTATCCGTTCATTTCAAAGCAAACTTCTGCCTTGCTTAAATACAGAAACAGTGCAGTTTATGTAACTTTTGTATTTTCTGTACATTATTATGACACTAAGGTGCAAGATGACAGAAGTATTTCTCGTCTGTTTGACTGCTTTTCATGTTAAAAAGATGGAATTTTCGGGTTGACTTTCTGATATCTAGCATCATGAAAGATACCTTCCAACAAAAAATTTCAAAGTTTCAGATCATAAATGTAAAAGAATTTTCTTTTCAATAGTAACAACATATTATGTTGAAAGAAAAACAAATACTTTATCATCCTATCCTTTCACATGATTTCTTTATGCAGTTTAGTAATTTTTTCGGCGCTGCATTTCGACAAAACCAAGACAAGTACGGAAATTGTGCAAAGTACTTAGAAAAAATCTCATCAGTAAGAAGTCAATTTGACCGTTACAACTAAATAGTCTCACAGAAAGCTCGATTAAATAATTTGTGAATACCCTAAGTATAGGTATGAAGCTCGATAATTTTAAGTTTTTTTTTTTGCAAGAAAAATTTGACCTTATTTTGTGCGAAAAAACCATGTGAGTTTAAAAAGTGCGTTGAGCTTTAGTCTACACAAACAGATGGACTTCTACAGTTCCAAATGATAATTGTCTTTAACACAAATAACTGATACCAAATACATGGACCATAGGTTGTATAGCATTTGATCAAGCTTACCATTGTACCATTCATTCGCCGGTCCAGGATTAAATGATTTGTCAGCGTACTGATCCTTTGTGTCCCATTGTCCGCTCATACGTAAAGAATACGTAATGTCCTTTGGAAGATCGGACATGTACAATGGGCGCGGAACAAATACAATTCCCGCGTCCAAGTAGTAATTGTAATGACCGGGCTTGTGAGACCGTTGTATATAATTTATCATGTCTTCTTCATTTGCAAATCCTGAGAAAAAAATAAGATGAACATGAGATTCAGAAATTCTTAGAACTATATGTAGTTATAACATACCATGAGTTTTTAGAATATTTCATGAATGTCCATTAAATAATATTGATTATTAGTAAAAAGAGTAATTACATGTATCGTAAAGCTTAAATGGGATTGCAATTAATTAGTTTCTTTATTCAACAATTATAATATAGAAGGTAATGAGTATTCCTATTACCTTTTAGGGGAAAATGTGCATATCTGAATTTATCTGGAATTTAAACAAAATTGGCATATTACTATTCAAGGCATTGATGACTACTTAACTTAGCTTTTGTGTAAGGTAAAAGGAGAGAAGTATATATATATATATATATATATATATATATATATATATATATATATATATATATATATATATATATATATATATATATATATATATATATATATATATATATATATATATATACATACATACAGAGGGAGAGAAAGAGATATCAAATTAAATATAAATTAGGGGATTCCATGAAGGGCTAAAAATAATTGCATATTTTATGTAAATAATAAGGAAATTAATTAACGATAGGCCGAAACAATGTACCTATGTACCTCAAAATTACCATAATTTCTTTACCTAAAATTATTTTTCTTGTGTTATTCATGAGGTCCTCAATTACGGTGGTATTTGGAACATAGAAGACTCTACTCATGTAACAGCTGTAGATGTCTTCCTCGTTGTACGTCGTGGCTTTAATGGTCCTTGGATGATAGAAGGCAGTGTTTCTGATTATAATCAGAATTAACGGGAAAAACAACGGAAGAATAATTTCAAAGACCGTCACGCACATCTTACGTCTCTGTAGAAGAATATTTTTCCATGTTAATAAGGAAAATTGAGACGATTGCCCTGCCACCATTGTGAAAATAAGCTATCAATGTTTTCTACTTTGCACGCCTTGAATCAAAGACTCCTAAAATAAAAATAGATTTTAAAAAAAATATTTGCTTCCTTAGAACAGGAATGTCGTTCTACAGCAAAATATTTACATTTTTCAATATTCTGATGGGAGATAAAACTTCAAAAATTATAAATGCCTTATAACACCATAAGGCGATATGCTCAGCATTTCACGCTTTCGGTGTTTTTGCAAATTATAATGCGAGCAAATCGATTGATCACATCAGAATCCATGCAAAAAACTATAGAGTCTTTCCCTAAATAATTATCTCTGAATGAAAAACATGGAGATAACATACAGTATTCCAGTTCAAAAGTCCATTCAAACAATACAAAACAATACAAAATATGAGCAGAGCGAACAAAGACCTCCAAAATCCAGAGGTGGAATTGGGCGCCATGGAGGAGTGAGCACCCCCTGCCGACCGGTTAAATCGCCTTGTCATGATTGGAAAATCCGTTACTGTCTTAACAATAATAATGCATTGGACTTTTAGACACGAGAATGTACGAGGGCTGTTCAATAAATAATGTCCTTTGTGCTCGGAGAGAAACCAAAAAAAAAAAAAGTTTTTTCAATAATTTAGTCTTTAGTTAATGATTTCACTTAAATATTCTCCTTTAATTAAAACATATGCCCGAAATATTTTTATCGAATTTCTGATTGTTTTAGAACACGTTTTAGGGTATGACCCTTCGTTTACCGGAATATGGCAGATTGTTTGATTTCCTGAACTTGTTCCTTCTTTCTGAAATGTTTTTTTTTTTCAAGTTTGAAAAGTGAAACAAGTCAAAGGGTGAAAGATCTGGCGAATTTTGGTGGTTTGACAAACCATTAACGCTCTGTTTATCCCCAAAGTCCCTGACTCCTCAGATCGTGTGGTTTTGGACGCTGTCATGAAGAAATTTAATGTAGTCGATTCCTGATTCTGGGTCCTTCCTCTCATAAGATTTTTTGGGCAAAAATTTGCTTTTTAGACTCCTCCAGAAATTGGACAGTCTCCCAAAAAAAGAATTTGAACAACAAGCATATAAAACTGTCTTTGTGCTCTTACAATTCCTTGCTCTTTTCAGACCATTCCTGTTTTGTCAAGTGCATCTCAATGTTAATTCGTTAAGAGGGTTAAAAGCAATGGATTCAAGTTTCATTACCGTATATAATCGCCTATAAGTCGGTTTTTTCGGAGTTAAATATTGGTCCAAAACTCTGGACAGTGAAATGTAGCATTTCATTTATATTTCCGATGATTATTGAAGAACAAAGCCTATATAATAATGTTTAATCATTTATGCATTCAAAGATTTTACATAAGGTACAATTAGTTGCTTGTTTTAGTAGTTTTATTTTTGTCTTGTGCTTTACGTATTTGTTTCATGATTTAAATTAAATATTCTCGTTATATCAAAACAATCAAAGCAAACTCATCACGTTTATCATATAGCTTGGTTGCTCGATTACCATTAACATCTTTTCAAGTAAAATATTCAAGTATGAAACAGATAATGTCAGATTCTGTGGTATCTTTTATCTCTAGCTCACCAGGATATATCGTATCGACGTAGGAATGGAAATGACCATTGTTAATTGACAATACTTCGTCGATATACTAGTATCTAAATGTCGAGTTAAAGGCCACAGCAAGTGTTTTCTTTCTTTCACGCATAAGATTTTGCACAAATTCTGCTTCATATGAATATAAAAATAGGTCTGCTAACCATTGAGTACGAAGCATTTTTACTGTGAAATGTTTCTTTAAATCTACCTGCTCAGGTGTCTGTAAAACAGACATTGGTTGCTGTAAATTTCACATATTTTAATGAATATTTCTCTATGTTGCATGTCATAGAGTTCAGGACATTATTTATTGAACAGCACTCGTAGGTGCATGCAAGCTCCTTGTATTGATCATAGAACCATAGGACCGTTGCAATTCTTGTTATAATTTTTTAAATCAAAAACTTGCCTCGTTTTAGAAATTTTTCGTACGTAAAGCATGCTCTCACGTATCGAATCAGCTGAGAGATATAAATCCCCGTATGCGAGCGATGAGAGTATATTGCTGCATAAGTAAGGGAAGTTAGCATTTGAAAGTTAAAGTCATCCTGTTAATCATAAAGCTCGGTTGTTTTATTACCATTAACGACTTTTTCAAATAAAGTATCGAAATATGAAATAGACTTGTTCAGACTGTGTGGTATCTTTTATTCAATTTATGAATGATTAAACAGTTAATTATGATTATTAATTACATGTTTTTAAAAACAATCAGTGTAAATTGCCTGCAATGTAAAGTAAAAAGAACAGGAATTTGTCTAAAATGTTTGATCAAACTATATATTGAGAGCAGAGGATACAAATACTATCCATGAACACTCAGGCCGTAAGTATTTCATTGCAGCACTTCCTTCTTCCCGGTGTGTAATATATAAATACTATTTCAAATTACTCGTGTATTCCTTGGTACTCCGTCTTGCTGGAAATATCCTTTAGCAAACCATTTTTTTAATTTATGTTTTGTGACATGTACGATTGTTTCAAATTTGTTTTATATCTTGTAGTGTTCGGAATCAACTTTCGGGAAATTATGTAGATGATCGAATCAAAGAATAAAATTTTTTTTTTTTTATTTAAAATATTTAGTATAGCTGACACTGTATAATTTATACAATGTGAAGCTTGAACCCCATTCACATTTCCAAAAACGACCAACAGCCGACGGTTTTTGAAGCAAAAACGAGATTCTTTGGGTGACAGTCGGCAGTTCATCGGCCGATGTCTTTCCCGATTTTGACCTCTTTTCGTCCACCGATTAATTTTATGTTCAGTGGTCTAAGTAATAATTGTTCCTACGTCAGGGGCGATTTCTTCAGTTGAAGCAATCCGCCGACAAACATTCGATTATCGTCCGACCATCGGCAGTCAGTTTATAAAGTCGATCTTCCGTCGTTCGACAGTAAAGGGTTTCCAAATTTTGGCCGACAGTTAAAATCAAACTGTAGCTCAAAGCTCGATGATCGGGCGACGATTTGCCGATCTATAAATATTAAACCTTTTAAGATATTTAAAATAATTTAATAAAAACCCTTTTAATTCTTTAATAACAACATTTGCTAGGATTGCAGATAGAATTTGTTCAACCATTAGTTATGTATTTCTGCAATGTTACGACATGTAATGCATCCATGCGTAATGCTTTCCATTGCCATAATTACAAATACCTCAGTATTAAAAACTCAAATTATTCAGACCCATAAAGAACTGGGTACAGTATGTATAACGAGGCGGCCCTGTAAAATCGGCAAAAATTAATAAACGCTCGATAACATATATTGAACTGTGTCAATTTATTGTTAAGGTTCCCCTTTGTGAAAATTTGGTATCAATTTTCTTCAACTCACGTGACCTTTTGTGTATATAACGTTCAAAACCGGTCAAATATTCCGGAAATCACCTATTTTGGACGTTTTGCTCCTCTTTAAGTTTATCTTTCGATGTGGCCGCATCCGAGTACATATGCGAAACTTTGCAGAAAGAACAAGTATACTTTAGTAACTAATATGCAAGAGAAAAAATAACTGTACAAAAGTGCGGCCACGTCCGTTTTTAAGAAAAACTGTAGTTGAAAATACCTCGTTTTTGGATAGATGCGACTTTTCTCCTCATTAAAATCTATACTTTTTAAGAAATTAAATGTTGAAGTCTGAATCTGAATGTGTTATGATCTAATCTATACTTTTACAGAAATTTATTGTTTAAATCTCTATCTGAATGTTATGAAAACTACAAAAACTTTTTTTCGTAAAATTTATCAAGGTACATTGCATGGAAATCAATGACGCAATACATTAAAAACATGACGTCATAATAAGCCGGCATATGTCGAATAACCAAATTCTTCAGTCTTCCATAATAAAATAATAATATGATAAATTTTCAATCAATATATGCAGTGAAAAACAGTCAAACGACATAAGTTTACATTTATACATGTACCTCTTATAAAAACGAGCGTCTCTTTCATATTGGACGATATTGACTTTATGTTCAAAAAAAGATTTTTTTAACGTTTTTTTGAAAATTATCATGCAGCTTTTCTAAAGTATGATTTAGATTATATATTTATCATGCTGAATGTTGACATCAGTGCTTTCAAGACAGGTTTAAATTAAACATGCAATTCAAAGGCGGATCCAGGCCCGTTGTGTCGAGCCCCCCCCCCCCCTCCACCATTTGATTTTTTGAAAATTTGCTTGTATTTTGTAAAACAAGCATGTAATTAATTATTTTTTTGTTACTAGCATTAAACATAAACTTATCAGTAGATCTACACGTATGGTATGAGATACTGTAAATCACTTTTTATTCGCGAGAACTTTATTTTCGCGTAATTACGCGAGACACTGTGCTCGCGAAAATTTAATTCTCGCGTATGATAGTATTCATAAGATTATATAGAGCAATAACCACATTTCGTGAAAATTTTGTCTCGCTTATCAGGAGTCAATGACTATCTCGCGAAAATAAGGTGTCGCGAAAATTTAGTGATCTACAGTATTCCGAAATATTATTTTACCGCTATGGCAATGTATTCTAAAATTCCTGCAAGGTGACGATTGGTTTTCTAAATCAAAGGGGGGGGGGGCACATATTATAGCAGATGTTCGTTCCCGGACCCTACCAGGAATGTGCTTCCAACCCCCATGGGGCTTCAACGCAGCTCCAGACACCCTGACCTCTATACCACCCCTCCCCCATCATTAAATTCCTGAATCTGCAACTGTAATCTATAAGGAATTTAGATAATGAAATAAAATTATTTTGACAAATTTTGTATGGCTACAGTTGTGAGTGTTTTCGGCAATTTCTATGTAATTTTAAAAAGAAACATGATGCAATCAACTATTTATTTGTGTCTGAATAAAGATTAACAGTTCCCAATAGCAATTAACATTTTTTTACACAGACAAGTGAAGGCGATTTTAACATATTTGAATCCGCATTATATTTAAGAAATAAAAGCAACTGCATAATTTTTTGACAAGAGACATGCTTTTCCCCTTCCGCCGCTATTAATGTACTGTGAGTATTAGCTCGATTAGGACTTTTTCAGAAATTAATTAAGTCATTTATATAAGACACTAAATTGCTTTTTAAAATTATCTGTATTAAAACGAATGTATCAGACAAAATATTGTTAGGATTTAAAAAAAGAATTTCAACCAAACTACCCATGGAATAATACATTAAATATGTCATAGGATATAAAAATTGATACAAATGACATTCATAAGGGCTGGGAAGGTGGGGAGGGGTGCCCAGTCCATATCACCGTAGTGAAAATGGTACACATCAGATCTGAATTTTAAGGATGTTAACTTCCGTCTGTGATGATAATTCGTTCCGAAAAAATATGAAAAGTATTTAAGAACAAATGACGTAAAACATTGCGAAGGCCCTAGAAGGTTAATGTTTCCAAAGGAAGTGCGACAGGATTGGAATTGAAATTATTATTGTCACTGAAATCTTTTAAATATCTATAAAAATTTACATTTAGGAGGCACAATCAATATTAAAAATGTCTATGTTTTAGCAGTTTTAGCAGTTTTTGTCTCAGTAGATGTATAGTCACGTAAATGACGTAATACATGTCAGCTGTTTGTGAGGTATATTTTAAAAGAATTTTTCATTAAAACAACTTTCAAGAAAAAAACAGCTTATTTTGTTTGAAACCCAATCTCGCTTTCTAATGGTAATCCGGGAATAACAAACCTATACTCTGTAAAAAAAAAATGCAAAAAGTGTTTCAATATGTAGCTTATAAAAAGTTTAAATAAGAAAAGGGACTTGAACTAAGTTTTGATATTTTTAGATAAGTGTTTTGTTATTCTGCATTTCGATTATTTGTATTTTGCTTCATTTAAATAGAAAAATATAAAGAAGTGGGGGGGGGGGGGTTACTGATTATCAAGATGTACAATTATGACTACCAATAAACAAGTTTATATCAAGAATTTAATTTCAAACTAGAGACAGTCCTTTCCTATTTTCTGTTGATCTGCTCTCGACTTTGACCGTTGGTCGATCGTTTACAGCTGACATCAGTGCAATTGACTGTGCATTGCTTAGAAAACAAAACGCACAGACTTTTATAGCTGACGTGGATAAACTATGTAAATCATACACATAATATTTCAATATAGTATAATATATTTATTTCTACAAGTCTAGAAAACCATGCCTGTTAGACAGTAGTACTACAATGTACTACTAAATTCTGGGATCCATTCCAGGAAATTCGTGGGGTTTTTTTACCTCCCGCTTGAAAATCAGGAGGGTTATAGTAATCGATATGTCCACCCGTCTGTCTGTCTGTTACGCTTTAAGGGTACCCGTCTCTTATCCTATTATACCACTGAATGAAATTCAATGAAACTTTCGCAGAATCTTAATAACATATTGCCATTGTGCACCTTTTAATTTACTTTCTGATCCGACACATGTTTTGGCAAAACGCAACGGCAAAACACAAAAGAGAGGTACCCCCAAAGCGTAACAGACGGGCGGACACCCCGATCACTATAATTATACCCTCCCACTTTTCAAGCGAGGATAAAAAATCTAAAATCAAAGAAAATTGAAAGAGGCATATCATATAACCCCGAAATAGGGAGTAATTACACTCTTAAAAATGTTTTACTTAGTAGTCATTTTTTACTTGGAATAACAAAGATAAGTAATAGATAATTACTAAGCATTTACTTAAAATTTTAAATCAATTACTGAAATATATGTCAATTACTAGATTCAAATGTTTTACTTGATTTTTGTATTTTAAAGAATTGTTTTACTTACACACTAAAAAGTTTTACTTAGTAATTTATATTTACTTAAATTTGTGTATATAAGTAATAAGACCGCGGAACATTAACTGGCAAAATTGGAAATATACAGCTTACGTCATTTCTATCTGTTACAATCAAAACATTCAGTGATAGACAATGAAATGGGCGGGTACAATTCGACGCGGACGTTTGGAAAACATGGGATTGAAATTGCAGATGGAAATTCATTTTCAATCCACCTCGGCTACGCTAGAAGACACATTACTGATTGACCCAGAAGACAAATAATTTCAATTTTGGTACAGTTTGAATTTTTTGTTCAGTGTTTTAAATGAATAGATATTTAAGGGACAAATATTTTCATTTTTGTTTGGTAAATATATGTATATCTTTGTGTTGGTGGTGGTGGGGGGTTGGGGGGTTGGACGATTTTTAAATAAAGTTGTCCAACAGTTTTCAGTGAGAATAAGTATAAAGCTCATGCACTCTTATAATCCTAGAAATAAAATATATTGTCATGTTAAGCCATGACCTGACTCGACATTTTTTTACCCCCCCCCCCCTTCCCTTCTAGAATCAAATATCTCCTGAAAAATAATCTTTGTCTTCTACATGTATGATCTTTCGCGTTCTTAAAATTATTTAAGCTAAAACTTGTGTTAATGTGAAATTCAAACAATATGTATTTGGGAGTTGAAATATGGTTGATTTTTGGATCATATATTCACTCTTTGCTTTGAAAACAGCTCAGGTGGATTGAAAATGAATTTTGATCTGCAATTTCAATCCCATGTTTTCCAAAAGTCCGCGTCGAATTGTACCCGCCCATTTCATTGTCTATCACTGAATGTTTTGATTGTAACAGATAGAAATGATGTAAGTTGTATATTTCCAATTTTGCCAGTTAATGTTCCGCGGTCTTAACATTACTTGGTCTTTACTTACATTTTACCACTATTTACTATATAATTAATATTTTAATGCCCCCGTAAACGAAGTTTCGGGCGTATATAGTTTTTGTCGTGTCCGTCTGTCTGTCTAGCTGTCTGTCTAGCTGTCTCTCTGTTTGTCTGTTTATCCACAGAAACTTTAACCTTGCCCATAACTTTTGATTTAGCGGAGCTATGACTTTCATATTTCACACGTGTATTCCTTGTGACAAGACCTTTCTTTGAGTATCACCAAATTTGACCTTGACCTTGAAGTTTGACTCACTTATACACAAAAAATCCAAACTTATTCTTTATCCAAATCTTTTGAACAGTAAATACCAGGACATGTATACTTCACATATATATTTTTTGTTGAAAGAACTTTCATTGAATACCAACAACTATGAAATTTTGACCTTGACCTTGGAGATTTCCATCCTTGTGAAAAAAAAAATTAACCTTGACCATAACGTTTGAACGGTAAGGAATAGTGCTTTCATACTTACATATATGTAATCATTTTGAGAAGACCATTCATAGGATACCAAGAACTTTGACCCTTTGACCTTGACCTTGGAGTTTGACCCACATTTAAAAAGCAAACCTTGACTGTAACTTTAAAAGGATTAGGGTTAGTGCATTCATACTTTACATAGTTCATCCTTGTGACAAGACCTTTCTTTGGGTACCACCAAATCTGTCCCTTTGTCTTTGACCTTGGCGTTTGACCTACATTTCAAAATTGGTAACCTTGACCATAACTTCTGAAGGGTTAAGGCAAGTGTTTCCATATTTCACATATGTATTTTTTTGGGCAAGACCTTTCATTAGATACCTATAACCTTGACCTTTTGACCTTGGAGATATCAAGAAATCCCAATAATTTAAATTTGTATATAAGAAAAGTTTAACCTTTGAAATGTTGCCATACAGGGGCATAGGTGTTTCACAAACACATCTTGTTTGAATTGTATTTAATTGATTTACTTAAAACAAAAATTTATTTACTAAATCTAGGAGAATTCAGATCAGTAATTACTTAAATATGGTAGTCTAATCACTAATTGTCTGTGAGGAGGAGTTATCTTTCTTCTAAATATTCCTTCATGTGAAAAAAAAAGTCACACTAATAAAAATGCGATATTAAGTACTTGAAATGTTTAACCATTTTTAAAATGGTCCTTAAAAAGATACAACTTATTCAATTTTTAAGGCTTTCGAAGTTGGAATCAAATGTTTTATTGTTATATATAATAAAACAATTACAAAGAAATCGGCAAAAGAAATAGAAAGTATAATTATTTCCATCATGAGTAGATTTCTTCTATTAAACTATTCAGAGGGCCCAATTAGGGAACTCTGATAAAGAAATCTGTGAGTAGTACTCACATGTCAGAGGGTCGGTACCTTGCATTGTTTCTGGTAAATAATGTCGATTTTAGTAAATATGATAAGTATTTCATTTACTTAGTATTCTTTTGAGTAATAATATTCTAGATTTTAATTAATTTCAGAATTACATTTACTTAGTAATAATTCATAAAATTTAGTAAATAGAAAGCATATTATCTCTAAATTAAGTAATAATAATTTAACAAAAATGAGTAGTTCATTTACTAACTTTAAGTAATACAATTCCTATAATTTAAGTAATTCTATTGATACTTAGTAAATCATTTTATAAGTAAATGAATTCATCCTTATTACTAATTATGTTTACAATTACTAACCATGATAGTCATTTACTTGCTATTCTGACTAAATGGATTACTAATAATTACTAGTTTTTCTTAATCTAATATCTTATTTTAAAAACAACAAGTAAAACTTTTTTTAGAGTGTAATATGTTCATAAAAAATACCCAACATTTATAGCGCCGTCATTTGTTGGAATGAAAGGGGGAGTTCTGTGGATAGCTTTTTTCATTGCCAAAAAAATTCCAATTTCATAAACTATATGTTCAGTTTTTTAAGTACTCACCTCATTTCATCTGGATGAATAAAGTTTCGTAGACTAGCGTGTTTGGTACAATCGTTTGTTAAAAAGTTGTATATTTCTAAAATTATTAAACTATTTCAAACTATCAACGATGTATGATAAATTGAAAAATGGTTTACTGGAATATTGGCAGGATTAAGTAAATAGTTTTCGGTTATGAGAATTTACAGATTTCATTTAACGTAACGTTAAAATCAGTAACGTCGTGATGACGTCGTTACGTCAAAAGTTGTAATTATTGAAGAAAATGCACCATTTTCCAAAACCTCTGGCGGAAAAACGGTAAGAGATAATTCCAAAAAATAAAATGATTTTGAAAGGAGACATCGTGGGCATGTTTGTAAAAAACTTCAATCAGATTTAGAGACAGGGCCGCCTCGTTATACATACCGTACCCAGTTCTTTGAAGATATGTATCACTACGATAAATACTACAAAAATGTAGGATTAAGGTATAAATGAAATCTGATGTCAATGTTACAAGTTTTTTCGTATGTAATCCATAATTCGGGGGATAATGGTTTTGGATTGTCCGTCCTTCTGTCTGCCTATGTCTGTTTGTAAAAAAAACACTACCCTACTACCCTTGTCAATAATTTTCAATTGGCTGGAGCTGAAGGGTTTTAATATTTCACGTTTCTTAATTCTGACAAGACCCCTTGGATATATTTGACCTCTTGATCTTGACTATTCGGAGTCTGATCCACTTCAGCAAACTTTTCCAATATTCTACACTGGTCATATGTTTGAACTCTAAGATACAGGGTCTTTGGTACCATGTCTGAATTTATTGTGACAAAATCCTCCTTTAGATGCCATCATGGTTCCTTTTTTTACCTGTTGGTGTAAGAGGGAGAAATATTATGCTGAAAATTTTATCATTTGTTTATCAAAAAAAAATAAATAAAGTTTTGGATTTTTCGGGAGTTGAACCGAGGTCCTTTTGCTCCGCGGTTGGGAATGTTACCACTAGACCAGCTTGGTTTGTTTACATTGTACCATATTACATAATACTGGAAATTATATGGAATTTAGAATTTTGGTATTTACTGAAATGGTTTATAATTTTTATTAATTGTCATTATTTTAAGTTCTTATTAAAAGTATTGTTATATTTTGGAAAAAGTTAAGCTTGGAAATAATTGTGAATATTTTTGGTGATGTCACATGGGACACTCTGTTGCATGCTGGTCATTTCTTGTGCTTTCCTAGCCATAATCCCTGTTGAGATTCTGCTAGGCTAGATATTTGGACTGACGCCGTCGCAGAATCCCTGGACGACTACTAATAATTCATGTCTGGAGATTAAGTCCCAACTTCGGTCGGTTATAGCAAGAATTATTCGCCTAGACCACACTGCCGTTCGCTTCAATTAAGTCATTTAGTTGTTTATTTGACTCTCTGTCACTATTATTTCTACATAGCTTACCGTTTAGGCATGTAAATCCCAACATAAAAATATTCACTGAAATCTCAGTTCAAAATATGGCTCCCGTGACGAAATTGTTTACCTATAGTCTGTTTTTACCCTATGTGATGTTCAATAGTCACATTATACTTGGTTCAGAATTACATAGGATAAAAACAGACTATAGGAACTCTTTTATTCGAGGAGGTAAACAATGTCGTCACGGGAGCCATATTTTGAACTGAGATTTCAGTGAATATTTTTATGTTGGGATTTACATGCCTAAACGGTAAGCTGTGTGGAAATAATAGTGACAGAGAGTCAAATAAACAACTAAATGACTTAACTGAAGCGAACGGCAGTGTGGTCTAGGCGAATAATTCTTGCTATAACCGACCGAAGTTGGGACTTGATCTCCAGACATGAATTATTAGTAGTCGTCCAGGGATTCTGCGACGGCGTCAGTCCAAATATCTAGCCTAGCAGAATCTCAACAGGGATTATCCTAGCCATTGTTGGCGGAAAAATATCAGAGTGAATGTAAGTAGAATTAAATTGTGAAAATTTGTCATTCATAATTGCAACTAGCATTGTGTATGAAACAAAGAAGTATGCAAACATTATAAGCATGCATTAAGAAGTATTTTAAACTTAATTTAAAGATATTTTTAATTTGTAAATAGTCTCTCTATTGAAGTCAGTGTTCATCGTTTACATGAGAGATTGTAGAACTCATGAGGTTAGATTAATTGCAAGTTTTTCTTAATCATATAAATATCTATAGTTGTGTATTTTTATCCTTGAATAGATGCATTAATGAACCAGATGATGTAAACGCCACATATGCCCCTTGCTTAGGTAATATGTTAGTTTATTATGTACGAAGGCTGTGTGTATAAATTTTAATTATATAATTTATTATGGGATGAATGATATAAAGAGAAATGGTTTTAGATAAAATGATCATTGACAAATATGTGAAGTAATTTCAAAGATTTGTAAACAGAAGATTTCTATACTGAGAGTTGTACAGAAATTTTTATTATTATTATATAATTGTAGGAACATTGTCAACTTGTTTCACTATAAATGGAATAAAGTTCATTGAAAACAACCATCGTGTTATATTGGTATGTCCTTTGAACGGTTTAAACTCGGACTTAAATATTTCATTGGCGTTACATTATTCTTATCAAAAGACCTTTCGGTTTTACCTTATGGACCTTTTGATAATGAAGTATGTCTTATTCATGGAAAAAGTAATCCTTTGCCGTGTAGTTTGTATGGCTGGTGCTAAGAATTTTGCAATTCACTCGAGTACAAGGCGTTTCAATGGATACCTAGCCCCTGACCTTAAAACAAGACTTACCCTTTGAAAAATACTTCATCTTGATCATATATAATTTTAGAACAGATGCATGACCTTCCTTTTGCTATGAATATCAGTTTTACCTTTCCGACTTTGACCTTTGAGTACGAACTGCTTTTGAAAATCTTTAAAACCATAACTTTGCGACAGTTGATGCAAGCTAAACTTTTATTTGTATAATATTTCACTCGTGTTTTACTTAATATGAAAAGGCGTTTCTTTGGATTCAGATATTTTTCCTTTTGATCGTAAAGTTTGATTTGCTTTTGAAAAACTTAAAATAAAAAAAAAACTTTGTCCATTATTTCTGAGAATGACCAATACAAGGACTTTTATATTCCATGTATACCCCAGGTAAGAAGATACTTTCTATGATCTCTTGACCTTGGAGTTTGACTTGCATTCGATTCACTTTAACCATGCCACTGAGCTATCATACAGGGGTATCAATGGCTAAAAAAATCTTTTGGTGAGTGGGGTAGGGTGGGTACTGTAGGACTTTCAAGTTGCACATATGGTAAAACACATTGTATAGATAGATTTATAGGTACATGAAATTATCAAAAAAGATGATAACTTATGCATACTTTTAATTACATCATTAAAAAGTTTAATCATTTATAATTGACTTTTCCTATGTTGTGTTTAAGGACAGGTAACTCAGGTGTGAAAAATGACCAACTTAGTGCCGATTTATGAGTTATCGTTTATGACATATAGGCTGCTTCAGCATTGGTATTGTTATACACAAAAGGGTTCCTTACATTGTTTTGTACACAAAAGGTTTTGACCAAAAGAAAGAGATTGCCTTCACTCTACCTGAAATAACAGGGTCAAATGAATGGGGAACAGACTATATTCAATAGTTTTAACTCTCTTTGACGATTATTATGAAGAAGATAATTTAATGTCATATTTTTTGTGTTCGCGCTTTTTCGCTTCCTGTGTAAATATATATATTTTTACAAGTAAATGCAACAATTGATCATCTTATTTGTGTTACTAAGCACGAAGGGGAACGACCGAGCATAAAAATTTAAATAGGTTAGAACTGAGAAGGAGGGTAGATTTCACTTTTTATTTTAATTATATGCAGTAAACCTGTGTCCGCAACTATACAGTAAATAAGTTTAACATTGGTGCTAAATTTTAAAACCACTGGATTCTACTGAGAGCAAAGAAACACTTGGGAAATGCTAAAAACTGCCTTGCGTGTAAATAGGTAGATACCAGGAGCCTGCTCTATACAAGTTTCAGCAGTGAGTTATTGTTCATAACACCGACCCCTAGCGGCAGCTGAAAGGCCTAGGTTTTGTCCCTAAGGGTGTTACCTTTGAAAACCTATTAAAGAAATCTTGAAAGAAAATAACATCTCAAGAAATATGATTAAGTATAATACAACCCTGAACAATAGTTTCTAAATAACTATACATACATGTAAGTATATGATATACAATACCTTTATTGGCGCTCCGAGTGTTCTGATATGGTAGTGTATCACGAATACTGACCGCCGTTTGAAATCTGGGAAGTACCAAAATATTTATTAATAAAGTTCACTCTCAATCATGTGTTTAGTGTTATTGTATTATGTTGACATAAGTTACATGTATATCGTAATACTTAACGCCTTGCCCGATACCATTGAACCTTGAGTTTAAATAATTATATTAAGTAAACTATCTAACAGGAAGATAAAATAACATTTATCCAGGAAATATTAATTAAAACCATCTGGTTGAATTTTTTAGTTTGTCAATTATACAATCGTACAGTTTGAACCTACTTCAATCAATATTTTCATTTTTGTCTGTTCATAGAACACTGGTCGAAGGTCCCCGATCATCTACTTTGACGGGGTCAAACAAGGAACTTCCGGGTGGTGATATTGATAGAAAAGATAAACTGCCATTGGCGCAAGGCATCCATGTATTTCTTAATTGTCTCCTCTTGAATGAAGGCACGACCCTTCATTTGAACAAACTTAAAGTCTCTTCACCCAAGAAGGTATTGTGGTTAGATTGGTTGAAATTGGTTTAGTGGTTTTGGAGAAGAATGTAAATAGTTCGAGATTCTTAACAGTACGCTTCCTCCTACAAAGACTTGAAGTTGTTGTTTACTATATTACACTGAAAACCACAAGGTATGGAAAATTAAATTCTTGGTTTAAAACAAGAGATGTTTGTAAAACACATATGACCCCCTCCAACATTATTGTATTTTTTTTAAGTCCAAGGGGCATAACTTTGTCAAAAGTGGCGCGATCGTACCCAAAACAGAACTTGACCTAGATATTTATCTGATAAAACTGTATAATAAATTTAATTCCGGTATGTGCAACCTCTGAGGAGAAAATGAACGGAAACTACAAATAATTGAATTTTTTCTAAGTCCAAGGGGCATAACTCTGTAAAAAAGGTGCCATCGTACCCAAAACGGATTTTGACCTAGATATTCCTCTGATAAATTTGTATACCAAATTTCATTTCAGTATGTGCAACGGTTGGGAAGAAAATGAACGGAAACTAAGTGGACCGACCGATCGACCGAAGCAAAGCATATTGCCCTCCATTCTCGAAGGGGGACATAATTGATATCTAAGAAAACCACTATGAGTTAGAAAAACTTTTGATTTGGGAATTTTTAAACTTTTGAACTCTGAGTCTGGATGCTGAGACCAGAAAGTTTACGTTAAAACTGTTATAACATTCAGAACCAATCAGCTCGCACTTACATGAAAGTTGATAAAAAAGCAGTTAATGTTCCTTTAACTTTGCAACATTATTCTTAACCTAGAAGATAAGCTGTATTTTCATCTGAAATCAATCAGGGAAGTTATGATCAAAAACCTCTTCTAATTATTTTTTTTATAAGAACTGATCGAATCTTTCTTCTTTTTAAACATGTAGTTCAGATACATGTATCTTGTTCTTTATAAAATATATCCACGACAATTTCAGAACACAGTGCATGGTTTTGCAGAGTTACTGTACAGAGTATCTCTGCGTCTGTTAAATAAATTTAGTCAGAAATATCTAACGTTTTCCATGCATGAATATTTACATTTCGATATTTCCTGGCACGTAAAATATCAGAATCGTAAAAAAGGGCCTGGAAAACCTCAGATAACAAGATATTATTTCGGACTATCACAAAACATTTCGGCGCGAAAAAAATACCTGGTACGTAAATTCTTGTTTTTGAGTTAAACTTTTTAGATTTTTAATGATTTTCTGAGAATGCCCCTTAATAATAAGTCACTTCAATGATCTAAATATTTCATATACTTTTATTTATGTATCAAAATGTTATAATTAATCGCTTACATTTCAATCCTTACTATTTTTATTACATGAAAAATCAAATCATAGAATTCATAAAATGTTTATAAATTGGTGAATATTAACTTTCTTCACAAAATTGAGTTTAGTTGGCAGAATTTAATTTTATCTTTTGGAAACTGCATATTGGATCCAGCGGACTTGGAAAGGTATTTCCTCTGATGTATAGATTCTTTGTGGATCAAAACATTCTACGTCACTCAGGGCGTGGTCTAGCTGTGACGATATCCCACCTACTACGTATATCTTGTTATCTGTTAAAAAAATAAAAAAAAAAAAATAACTAGAGCAAAGCTCGTTGCAAAGAAACGAGTAGGTCTTCCGTTTGACCGAAAGTAGATTTTTTTAAACAAGAATGAGAAATAACTCCTCAAAATAGCTTGAATCCTCTAAAGATATGTTAATAAATGCAAAATAGGCCATTTTTTGTTACTTCCGGTGTGACCGGACGTAAAATTAATTTTTATGCTCCCAGAGACATTTGTTACCCAAAAACTTGTCAAGAACTGCAAAAATACGCGTTTTCCGACTACTTCCGGTTTGTCCGGAAGTGACGTCGCCGGACGAATTTTGACGACGCCAATAGATTGAGCTTGACATTTTAAACAACTTTGCTTCTTTGACGTGTTACAAATTCTATATAGATTTTGAGATATAAAGAAAAAACGTTCGGCCCCTCTAGGTCCCTAATTTTAGGGGCCAGCCCTTTTTCCGAGATATCATCTGAAAGGTCTTGGAATTCTACACTTCTCTTGTTTTATATGTCTTAACAAAATATTTCTAGGTAAAAAGATATCTTAGAAAAGGTGTTAAAATTTTTGAAATTCGCTATACGTCTATTTTCGGGCCATAGTGAGCGCGGACGTGCGGCACTTCCGATAAAAATGAATTACGTTATACATATCTATACACTTTGGTCTATCATACCTGAAAGTTTCATGTTTCTATTTAGAGCCATTTGTTAGAAAGTCTGCGGACAACCTGACCCTTCAAAAATGGTAAAATCGACAATATTTCCGAACCGGAAGTGACGTCATCAAATCGGAAAAAAATGCATAAGGTTCAAGTAATGTTACATAAGTCCTGAAAGTTTGATGGAAATCCATCGAGCCATTTTTGAGAAATCGCGTGCACAAAATCGGTAAGAAAAAAAAGAATAATAAAAGTGAACTAGAGCCGAGCTCGTTGCAAAGCAACGAGTAGGTCTTCCGTCCTGTTTGACCGGAAGTAACTGTCATTTAAAAAAAAAGAGTAATGAAGTCCAAAAATGGTTTAATTCTCCAAATCTATGTTAGTTATTACTATATTAAGCCATTTTTGGCTACTTCCGGTTTGACTGGAAGTGACGTCGACGGACGGAAAATTAAGATTTAAGCTTCTAGTGACATATGATATCCAAAAACCTGTCAAGAACAGCAAAAACATGCAATTTTGGACTACTTCCGGTTTGACCAGAAGTGACGTCGACGGACGTTTTTTGACGACCCCGTTAGATAAAGCTTGACATTTTGAACAACTTTGCTTCTTTGACGTATTTCAAATTCTCAATACTTTTTGAGATATAAAGGAAAAACTTTCGGCCCCTCTAGGCCCTTAATTTTAGGGGCCAGCCCTTTTTTGAGATATCATTTGAAAGATCTTGGAATTCTACATACTTTTGTTCTTTATGTTTTCACAAAATATTTTCAGGTAAAAAGATATTGAAGAAAAGGTGTGAGAAATTTGGAAATTGGTGATAGGTCTATTTTCGGGCCATAGCGAGCGCCGACGTGCGTCATTTCCGGTTAATTTGATATACCTGATGCACCTCTCCAAACATAGCTCTACCTAGCCTCAAAGTTTGAAGTTTCTATCTAGAGCCCTTTTTCGGGAAAATTGTGGACAAAATGACCCTTAAAAATCAGAAAATCGACGATATCTCTAGACCGGAAGTGACGTCATCGAAACGGAAAAAAACGCATAAGGTTCAAGTAATGTTCCATACGTCCTGAAAGTTTCATAAGATTTTGTTGAGCCGTTTTTGAGAAATCGCGTGCACAAAATCGTTAAGAAAAAAAAACAATAATAACTAGTGCTAATTGTAACGGGGACCGTTACAGATGTTCCCCAAACACTCCCCAACTCCCTTTTGGTGCCATATTCCCTGTAAGCTTCATTAAATAGGACAAAAACTATGTATTTGAGACTTTAACAACGCCAAGTTCATCCAAATTTTAGCACTGCACGAGTGCGCATGTGAACGCATGTGCGTAATGACCAAATTATCTTGTCTACACAATCTTTAAATTTTAATATACTAAATATTAAAGTATTTAATCCAAAAGTATTAAAAATTACGCTAATTCAAGTGTATTTTTGATTTTACTCAATTCACGTGCATGCACGTGCATACATGAGCATGATGACCATATCTTCTTGTAGAAGTCCATTACATCTATCTATGTTCTAAATCCCAGCCCGTTTGGTTGAAAACCAAGGGAGTTATAGCTATTTAAAGTTTCAGCCAGTCAGATTATAGCACAGGTACACGCACGTGTATGCATGTGCATGGTGACCATACCTTCTTGTAGAAGTTCATTACATCTATCTATGTTCTAAATCCCATCCTGTTTGGTTGAAAACCAAGAGAGTTAAAGCAATTTAAAGTTTCAGCCAATCAGATTATAGCGCACGTACACGCACGTGTATGCATGTGCATGTTGACCATACCCTCTTGTAGAAGTTTATCATATCTATCTATGTTCCAAATCCCATGCTGTATGGTTGAAAACCAAGGGAGTTATAGCTATTTAAAGTTTCAGCCAATCAGATTGCAGCGCACGTGCATGCACATGCTTTCATGATAATTGCTATATATCATGTTGTAGGGTATCTTAATGCATGTCGATTTTCAAAATTTCAAAGGATTTTGTCAAAAAACAAGAAAGATATGGAGACTTTAGTTTCAGCCAATCAGAGCAAAGCGCACATGCATGCGCGTGAGATCTTGCTATTTTGACCATTTCATGTTGTCTATGCCACTAATATATCCTTATATTATGAGTTTCAAAGCATTTCATCTAAAAAGTAAAAGGTTACTCCAAAATCAATTAAATCGGTCATTTTACGTGTTGCACGTGCGCGCTCTTGCAAGCACGTGCGCGCAAAATGACCTTCGTTCGGCAAATCTACATAACATGTCTACTGACCCTAAAAACATTTTACCTTACTCGGATGTGTAGTTTACAAGATCACTCGAGGACAAAATTTTCCCAGGAATAATAATAATAATAATAATAATAATAATAAGAAACAGAGTAAAAACAGTATGTTCCCCAACTTCGTTTGGGGAACATAACTAGGAGACTTATTGTTCAAACAATAAGAGGTCTTTCCACCTTCTTTGAATTTTAATTTTGTTTTAAAATTTAATTCCATGAATAAGAAACCAAAATTGTCTTAAAGGATAGCAAAAATTAAAAATGAAAAAAAAATTATATGACCTTGACCTTTGACCTTGAAAAAATTTTCAAGGTCAAAGGTCAAGGGTCACAATGCAATTGACCCCATGCTTCTATGACTTATAGTTTTCAAGTTATGAGGTTAAATAGGAAGTACAAAGAAGTTAAAGGGCAATAACTCATATAAGGGTTCATCAGATCCTTTTCCACTTATATAGTGAAGTTATGCCTTAAGACCCTTAAGACATTAGTGAAGGTTTGGTGTCTCTACGGTCTACAGTTTCGGAGGAGTAGCGATAACAAGGTTTTTTGCACAAGGGGCAATAACTTTTAAAAGGTTTAATCTTAGGGGACAAGAATGAAATCTTTGAAACAGTTTTAAGAGTACATATTAATGATGCATAGACACTAAATATATAATGAAAGACAAAAAAGATACAAAAAGAGCTGATTTTCTCATTTTTGGAATGACCTTGACCTTTGACCTTTACATGAATTTTAAGGTCAAAGGTAAATGAATCTTATGCAGTTGGTCCCATGTCTCTACGACTTCTTGTTTTGAAAATTTTTAATTATTTGTAAAATTCAATTACTTCCAGGGGCAATAACTCATTGAAGGGGTCAACGAATACTTTTGCAATGAATCATTGGAGTGTCTACTAAACTAGTTGAAGACATTAGAGAAGGTTTCATTTCTCTACGGTTCATGGTTTCGGAGGAGTAGCGATAACAAGGTTTTTCGCAAAAGGGGCTATAACTTTAAAAAGGTTTAATGTTAAGGGACAAGAATGAAATCTTTGAAATAGTTTTAAAAGTACATATTAATGATGCATACACATTAACTATATGATGAAAGACAAAAGAGATATAAAAAGAGCTATTTTACTCGTTTTTGGAATGACCTTGACCTTTGACCTTTAAATGAATTTTAAGGTCAAAGGTCAATGAATCTTATGCAGTTGGTCTCATATCTCTACGACTTCTGGTTTTGAAAATTTTTAATTATTTGTAAAATTCAAACAGTTTCAGGGGCAATAACTCTTTGAACGGGTCAATGAATACCTTCTCAATAAATCATTGGAATGTCTACTAAATTAGTTGAAGACAATAGTGAAGGTTTCATTTCTCTACGGTTTATGGTTTCGGAGGAGTAGCGATAACAAGCTTTCTTGCGAAAGGGGTAATAACTCCGAAAGGGATCAAAGTTCATATACGCAGGGTCAACTGCGAAAATCTTTAATGAAGTACATTCTTATGGACTAAAAATCTTTTCGATAAATCTTGAAACTCAAAATCACACGGCGGAAAAATAATAAAAAATAATAAAAAAAAGAAACAGAAGAAAATCAATAGGTCTTTCCACAGAAAGGTGGAAAGACCTAATAAAAGTGAAAAAGAAACCGAAGAAAAACAATAAGGTCTTCCGCTGAAGACGAAAGACCTTAAAAAGAAACCTAAGAATAACAAGGTCTTCCGCTGAAGACGGAGGACCTTAATAAAAAAAATGAATGAAACAAAGGTACAACCAAATGAAACATCAATACTAATACATGGTAATTCCATTGTTACATGTTTTCTGCAATAAAAAATATATTGCAATTATGTGTCATGATACTCTGCAAACTGATTGTTGAAAAAAAATCATATTATACAAAATCAAACTAATCTTGATATTCTTTATATCAAATTAATTTTGAAAATAAAGAGCTGGTCATCCAGTAATGAAGTGCTCTAACAGACAATAAATTACAATTAAGAGAATAAGAGAAGAGAGATCTTTAATTCTTGTGCCAAATTCCCAGGAAATTATAGATAAAACATGGTTGATAAGAGATGCCTTAACAATTTCCCACACCAAACTCATTAATCTATATCTTTAACTGGATGCATGTCCAGTCATTATTCCCAAGAGACAAATGAATTTACATATTATCCTCTGTATAATAAAAAAACTGTTTTTCACACTTGATGACGTTTTTTTTTAAAAATTAACTTGAGTAAGTTAATTTAAGCTGTAGGTCACATTTTTGTACAGATATTCTAGATTCTATGTCTCAAACCTTTTACATGAGCCCAAAATGAACAAGTCAATTAAAATAAAAAATAAAACCTGTAAAATGCAGAGAAATGAACAAATAAAATTGAAAATTCCAGGTGCACACCTTCATATGGTGAATAATAAGTGTATGTTTTTCAGATAAATCCTGGCAAAAGTTTCTGAGAAACGGTCTGCACAAAACCATAAAATAAAAATGAAAAAAAACATGTAAAATTCAAAATAATCATCCAATCAAGATGGAAATATCAGGTGCACACCTTCATTTCGTGAATAATATGTGTACAAATTTTCAAACAATTCCTTCCAATAGTTTCTGAGTAATGGTCCGGACAAAATCTCGTCAACAGACACACGGACGGACGGACAGACGGACATGGTGATTCCAATATACCCCCCCTAAACTTCGTTTGCGGGGGGTATAACAAATCATTTTATATTTTATATCGTACAAGGTATGAAATCGTACAAGGGATGTTCCAATTCTCAACCTTCCTTACAAAATCTTCGCAAGCGAAGGGTTTCCGTCCACAAAGCTCTCGGTTGTGGAGAGTGAAGCAAACTCTTGGCTTGCGATGCTACTTGTATCATTATACAGGCTGGTTAGTTCTAGTATCATGTGCCTTTGGTTAAGTACAAAATGCGCTGCTTTTCCATATGCATTTCTTAACAAAGTGAAATAGATTTGAAATGCATTTTGACTCAACATTTCTATAACATTTCAGTGCTCTTGACCTTGACATTTGACCTGAATCCAACCTTCAGCCTGTATACTGAAACCAGTTCATGGCTAAAGGTGCCCGATAATAAATCGACAGGTTACATGTAAAACATTAAACAACCAGAGAATATCTACTGAATGTGGATTTCTTCAGCAAAGCATACATGTACATTAGGACACCAAAAATTCTTCACAAACATAAATATATATTCTTATCGGCTCTAAACCTGATTTTTACAGACTTACCATGCAGACATAAAACAAGCCGCATCATGTCTATCTGTGTACAACCGATTCCTGTAATACCATGTATCGTTTGCGATGTTGTAATCATCTATATCACTCACGCTTGACAGCTAATGGTCATGTGATCTCGGGTTGATTGCATAACCTCCACATAAGTATAAAGACTGGTCAACAGACACAAGACTGGCATAACAACGACCGTAGCGCATATTTAGTTTCGGTGTCAACCTGGTAAAATTGGAAATGAATATTAAAATAAAACTTTGCTTGTTTTGTTTTCAAAAGACAGGGAGAAGAAAAAGTTAAACTTTAAGATAACTAAATAAAAATTCATACTTGTTCGAATGGGGATGAAAACATTCTACACTGTTCAAAATTGAAAATGGTTCTGATTTTCCCATTGAAACACCATAACCACCAGCGATATAAAGTTGTCCGCCAAATTCTGCCGCGCATGCGCCCATCCCCCCTTCCGTCATTGCCTTGACAAAGTACCAGCAGTTAAAGGATGGATTGTAACACTCCACTGAATTGAGAATACTTTAAATAAGCATAAGCTCATGAAGTATTTTAGTAACATTTTAAGCATATTGAAGTGTGTACGTAGAAGCTATTAAGTAATGGTTATAAGCCGAAAACTGTCCATTATGTCAGATATTAGACGACCCGAGGCGCGTTAGCGCCGAGGAGAGTCTAATATCTGACATAATGGTCAGTTTGAGGCCTATAACTTACTTAAAACATTTCACCATTGTCGAACACTTCCATTATTAACTTATTGGACAGTCACAGGTAAGGTCTCGTTCTGCTTGGATGACTACCTGGCACTGTTCATCAAGTTAGGCCAAAGAAAACCAGTTTTGGTTTTTCTTCTGTCTTTATTAATAGTAGGAATCAGGTGTTTTATATCGATAAATGTGAAAATTAACTTTGTTTAGTCTTATTTATCCGCATTGCGACATTTTTTATATATACTACGCATGCGTAAAAGTCAGTTCTTTTAAACTCTTTACAATTTATTCATTTTACAACGCAACGACCACGGATGAAGAAGTACATTTTAATTTCGAAAAAAAGACCTTCAGAATCGGGTGTTTTGACGATGCCATATATTGATTACACCAAGATGCCTCAGTTCAGGTTTTTACTGTGAAATCCGGATATATATTCTTATGTTTTGGAATTTGCAAGAAACAGTTCCCGTTAAAAGGTAATTTTTGTAAAGCAATAGGATTTGAAGAATTTTACTCAAACAACTGTTTATTAAAGCATTTTCTATGAAATTGGGAGATTATTCCTGATGTATTTTTTTAAAAATGCAATTCTATTTTGTGAGCAGGTTTCGAACTCGGAAGGATTTTGCTCCAGCCACTCCTTAAAACGACAGATACTCGCTTAAACGACACAGGACTAGGTGGACAAATGGTTATAAATCACGTTGGAATTTCGTGAGCTAAATTTTGTGCTAAATGCGGAGAAACGGATATTTGAATATATAAACAAAAAGCCCAAGGTTTTGTGTAAGAAAACACATGCTTCTCATTCATCTTTTGTGTCCATTGGATTCTATACATGTTTCGTGGATCAATCATTGTGAAATTAATCTATTATTTAAGGAATAACTGTCTTATTTTTCGAATTCATGAAGTGATCAATGGATTGGCTTGTGTGATAATTTGCATAAACGCCGAAGGCGTTTATGCATAAAATTATCACACAAGCCAATCCATTGATCATCTTCATGAATTCGAAAAATCTGACAGTTATTCCTTATATTTACATGCTTTGATTCCGCCAATCCACGGGCTCCAAGCCTGCTTCTCTCTAGGTGTTGTCCCGCCCTACACGTGGTTTTTTTTTGGAACCGCGCCAAGACATTCATGAGGAAATAAATTACATTTACAATTGGTAATTTTATCTCGGACAAAGACATTGGAAATGTAAATATATAGAAATGAACGGTGAATTTAGGAAATTTATGATCGGAGCCACGGATGCGTTTACAATAATGAATCTGAGACATTCAATTCACTGGATTATTTGTGCCATTTTCAATAGGATTTTTTGTGAAATATTAACATTTAACGCTACTAATTTCCTACATTGTTTATATTAAATTGTCTGATTTGTCATTGTCTTTTAGGTGGTGTTTACTTATTTGCCTCGTCTTTTGTTCTCATTTTAACGTTACCTGTACCTGTCCAATAAGTTGGATCTTATTGGACACCTACAGGTAACTTATTGGACGGGGTGCAGGTCAATAACAAATTTATTGAACCAGGTTCAACAAAAGATGACGTCACAAAAATGTTTTAATTAACAATATTAAAAAGCTTTTCAAAAGAAAAAGTAAATGAAAATGTGCAGAGTTTCGGAATAAAGTCAGATAATTTATATAACCGTTAAAAAATTCACGACTCGAAAACTATTGTTAGCAATAGTTTCCTAGGGGTGGGGTGTTGGTTTTGGGGGTGTGTTTAATGTTACACTAAACTACATGCAGTAATTATGTTCCCCAAACGAAGTTGGGGAACATACTGTTTTTACTCTGTTTCTTCTTCTTATTATTATTATTTTTTTTCTTCTTCTTCTTCTTCTTCCTGGGTACTTTTTTGTCCGGGAATGATCTCGTAAACTATACATCCGACTAAGGTGAAATGTTTTTAGGGTCAGTAGACATGTTATGTAGATTTGCGGAACGAAGGTCATTTTGCGCGCACGTGCTTGCAAGAGCGTGCACGTGCAACATGTGAAATGACCGATTTAATTGATATAGGCGTAACTTTTTTAATTTTTGATGAAATGCTTTGAAACTTATAATATAAGGATATATTAGAAGCATAGACAATATGACATGGTCAAAATAGCAAGATCTCACGCGCATGCACGTGCGCTTTGCTCTGATTGGCTGAAACTAAAGTCTCAATATCTTTCTTATTTTTTGACGAAATCCTTTGAAATTTTAAAAATAGCCATGCATTAGGATATCTTACAACAAGATATATAGCAATTATCATGAAAACACGTGCATGCACGTGCGCTGCAATCTGATTGGCTTAAACTTTAAATAGCTATAACTCCTTTGATTTTCAACCAAACAGGATGGGATTTGGAACATAGATAGATACACTGGACTACTACAAAAGGTATGGTCACCATGCACATGCATACACGTGCATGTACCTGCGCTGCATTCTGATTGGCTGAAACTTTAAACAGCTATAACTCCCTTGGTTTTCAACCAAACGGGTTGGGATTTAGAACATAGATAGATGTAACGGACATCTACAAGAAGATATGGTCACCATGCTCATGTATGCACGTGCGTGCACGTGAAATGAGCAAAATAAATAAAAGAACACTTGAATGAGCGTATCTTTTTATTACTTTTGGATTAAATGCTTTAATATTTAGTATATATAAATTGTGTAGACAAGATGATATGGTCATTACGCACATGCATTCACATACGCACTCAAAATTTGAATGAACTTTGTACACTTCTGGGTAAACGTTATTAAAGTCTCAAATGCATCGAGTTTGTCGTATTTAATGAAGCTTACAGGGAATATGGCACCAAAAGGGAGTTGGGGAGCGTTTGGGGAACATCTGTAACGGTCCCCGTTACAATTAGCACTAGTTATATAATAACGTTCTTTTATTGCCTCCATTGATTCCACCGTAAAATTTTGAGTAAGTCTAGATAAACAACGATCTTAAATTAAAATTAATTTCTGCAGTAATTTTGTTTTTAAAATACATTGTACTGTTTGAAAAGAAGCAGAGAAGTGTTTTATAATGTGACCAAAAAAATTAAAAAGCTAAATATTTCCAAATATATCACTGTTAAATTTGAAAAAGAGTGACAATTTATGGGTCAAACCTGTGGTCTTCTCCTATTCCACCCAGGGCATAAATCTGGCCGTTGATGACACATAAGCAGTGATACATTCTTGCGGTTAGGAGGGGCGCGGCAGGTTTCCATGTGGAACACCTCTTATCATACATCAGAACGTCTCCTCGTGGAGTGAGCACACCTTCTTTAGTTAAATAGCCACCTGAGTGTAACACATTTCAATATTTTATTTTTTCTAGATTTTAATTTTGTTTGCAAGATTTAATTTGTTTATCTTTCTTAAGAGGTGGGGGTGTTTTGTTTTGTAAGCATATATATATAATGTATATACTTTGTATCATCTTTTTATTTATTTTTATATCATTTTTTTAAGGAAAAGTGTTCGAATGAGCAAAAGGTGTTCTCTCTTTAGTCAGTTGAATTATGATCTTATTGGACAGTACAATTACCTATCATGTACATGCGTTTGTTGATAAAAACATTAGTGTGATTTTGACTGGGGTCCATCTTCAATCCTTCATCTATAAAGTATCAGTCCAGAACAAGCTCCAGACAGCTCAGTATTACGTTACGCTACAACTCCATATCATTATTCGTAGGGCACGAAAGTAGTCCCGGAGAATTGACACTGTATGGAGTTTGATAACATTAGCAAGAACGTAAACAATGTCCACAGAAGTGTTGGAGGGGTGCATAAAGATTATTGAGGGTGTTTTTGTGCAAGTATTGAGATTTTTACAGTACAAAAACAATGCAAGCGCGAGGTCGAATGCCAGTCTTTCAGATATATTTTACCTAGGATGTTATATTGATACTATACGTTTATGATTGCATAGGTACAACTCCAATATTTCTGAAACCTATATGTAAACAGAAAACGTAGCAAATAATTTGCTCTTATGCCATTAAATAATACTTTTCGTTCATTGTTTTTATTTGTGCACAATTGGTATGATATGCAGATGAGATTTTCCTACTTTCATTTTGACGGCAAATTTTCTACATACGAATGAATTTACGCAGTTATAATAAAAAAATCAATACAGGCTACTGATGTTGTATATGAAGTTTTAGACATAATTTTGCTTGCAAGACATTGTATATCTTGCTTATAATCTTTTGTAAGTAGTAAATAGTAATAGGCATCCAGGAAAGTCGTATAATGTAAATGCACCGTCCCTTGATGTCTTTTGTATTGTAATGCTATACAGCTCCCTGATGGAAAGGTGACACCAGGGCACTTGGACAAGTGGTCCAGAATTTCACAGAGCTGGTTATAAGCCCTTCTTCCTTAACCTTTTGTAGTTTGAACACCTCGAGATATCCAAGGGACGGAAGTGACGACTTTTCAAAAAAATTTATCTATTTCCACTTTTTATACTTTCTAAACAGACCTGCTCAAACACTAGAATCCCTTAAACAGGGGTCAGGAAACTCACAATTTTGAATTGAGCACAATTGCTTATCATTATTATGCGCATTAAGTTAGTTTATCAGCTAAAAATCCTAGAGCAGTCAATGAAGAATTTAAAAAAATGTGCATTTCATTTTCGACAGAACGCTATACCGTAACACTAGAACGCATCATAATGGGCCATGAAATTGACAATATTTTAATATATACACTTGCTCATCATACCTTTGAACTTAGATTGATCACTTACTAGTAATACCAAATTCAGTGGAGAAGACTAAGGTTACCTAACAAAAAGCTGACCCACACTGGTTTGTTGTTTAATGTAGGAATTTCTCTGTAACTTTAATTAACATACATCGAGAATCAAATATGTGGTTAAAAGACAGATATCAAGCGCCGAAGTCCATTGAAACAATAAAAAAAAACGAGAGCAGAACAAGCAAGGACCTGGGATCAGGTACCATGTAGAAGTAAGAATCCCCTGTCGACCGGTCACACGTGATGAATGTTCCTTGTCATGATTAGGAAAGCAAAAAAATCCACAGACAACTCAATACAGTAAGTATGACAACCTTCAGGCAGCATTCGATTTAATGATAAATTAAATTGTATTTCCTGACAAGGTCATTTTGTCGCCGATAGAACTTACTTTCGAAATGATGACTTTAAATGAGGCTGTTGATATTCGTTTTTATGTAATTGTTTGTAAATAGATTGCCTCGCTAAACAAAATGTTCGTTGGTATACAACATCCTCATCTGTATTGAATGAACTGGAAAACAAAAATCTCTTACCTAGGTAATTAAGATGTAATTAAGATGCACAGTGTATATTGCTACATAAGACAGGAAAGTTGAAGTCATCACCACTATATTGAAATTTCTTTTGCTAGATTACAATTAAAAAAATCAACTCAAATGGCGAAATATGACATAGATGTGTCAGACTTTGTGGTACCGTTTCCTAATTCACTGGGATACTTCGAGTCGAAATTTGAATTGAAGAAACTCTTGTTAATTGATAATACATCGTCGATATATCTTTAACTTATACTAGAAGCTGAACTCCACAGCAGATGTTTAATTACTTCTTAGAAAGTTCGAATATTTTTTGTAAATAAAAAATGCTTAACATTATAACATACTATTTGTAAACATGAGTTGTCTCCCAACTATCTACAATGAGCTCATATATATTTCCAAAAAAGAAAAAAATATGAAGATCTAGATCTTTTCACTTTTTGAGTATAGATACTTAAATGCATATAAATCAGAAGATGGATATCAAAGTTCTGTCACCCGGGAGGCCTACGCCTTCGCTTTATGAAGCTGGTTTCGACCTACAACAGAAACAACAAGGGCACGCCCTCTTTCTGTCCACTGGGGGCACCTGCATCCTCGTGAACCCAAGAAACACCTGCTCCAGGGACGTCTGATGTACTGAATAATCTTCTACATTATATTCAGATTTTGTTTTCTCCATTTCTTTGAAAAGTTTTGCTAATGATAATTTTTGATGTGGAATGTGAATATCGAGATAGCCTTGTTGATCATCGAAAACTTCGGTTCCTGGAAACTCTCTACTTATATGATTACATAGCGGACCAGAATCCACTGCGTTTCCGTTATTGTCACGTTCTAGTCTCACCGTCAAGGTGTAACCTTGTGCAAATTTGTTCTTTAGGTGTTGGGGACTACCAAAACACACGAATCTTCCGTTAACCATAATGACTATTTTGGTACAAAGGGCATCACACTCCTCCATGCTAATGGTAAGTAAAAATAGTTTATTATATTATACTGACAGATTTTACTTTCAAATCATCTTATTGGTAGGAAAAGGAGCAACAATGTGCTAAAAACAAATTCTTACTTTTTAAATTATATGGACATTAACAACCATTTCAATGTTGAAAATGTTTTCAAAACAATTTTTTTGAAAGAGCTATTCATTTCTATCTGTTTTAAGTTATATCGTCTCTTTCAAAGAAACATGATTTTGTATAAATTACCATGATTTACAGATAAAATAAAAAATATAAAAATAGCCCATGCTTTGAAATCAGATAAAACTTGGTTGGACTTGCATTTTCAATTTCAAAACTACAAAAGACAAATAGAGGACAAATAATGAAGCATATTCTGACTGCTCTGTGTATTACGATAATGTTCGTAACAGAAAAAATTGAAACAAAAACAAAATTTTTAAGATTGAGACAGAAATAGTTATCAAGAAATACCTATTACTCTTCATATTTTCCTACTTGTGTTTATGTTTAGTGAAAAGGAAACTTTTTATCCGTGAATTTGTGAAAAATTAGGCAAAACTCCAAGTTCAAGGTAAAAGAGCCAAAATTAATGAAACCCAAAGTAATGGCTTGTTAAAAGGAAACTATATCTGAAATATTAAATCCCTAGCAAAGGATTTTTTTTTGATTTTGGTCAAGATTACATATTTTTTTAAAGGACAAACTCCACGGTCACGATCAAAAGGACATGATGATAAAATTGCAAAGGAAAGTTTTGTCACAAGAAATATACCTGTGAAAAAAAAATAACGGACAAAAACAAGGGCAGGACAAAAACTCAATTCTTCCGAATCTTTTACTACAGGGGCATAATATTCTACCTGTGAGACGTTAAAACAAGCGTTCTTCCACTGGCTCGGACCTTAGAAAGTACATTCCACATTTGCCTTCGCGCGGCTGGATCCACGCCCGTCGTCGGTTCATCCAGCATCAGGATTGGAGGATCTCCAATCAATGCAATGGCAGTACTCAATTTCCTTTTGTTTCCACCACTTTAACAAAAGAACAAATAAATTGAATCATTATATTTTTTTTCTATTTACGGAATATATGAATTTTGTTGCGAGAAGTTAAAACTTTTGGAATATTATTTTAGAGGAAAAAATAAATATATTAGAAAGTCTTTTTAACAATGTTGTTTAAGATTGGATAGAAATTATATTTAAAAAAAAAGAAAGTATGATTCACACTTATTCTAGCTGCTAAAAATTTAAACAGAGGAAACACAGATACACAATGTTTGTACCTGTATGTCCCACACAGTTTGTCTGCATATTTTGTGAGCGTCACTGCGTCCAATAGGTCATTAATGACGCGACTGATCTCCTTCTCGTTAATCCCCCTCATTCTGGCGTAAAGTCTTAAAATCTCCCTTCCTGTTAAAGTGTC
>NW_026934726.1:0-62546 GCF_032062105.1 Saccostrea cuccullata | reverse complement strand
TTTTCAATTCGTATAAATTTATTTTCTTCCTGTTTCATATTATACTATTTTGTCTCCTTTATATCTACAGAAAATTTATTTAAAACCGAGATTCATTATACGAGGGACGTTCAATAAATAATGTCATCGGGGCTCGGAAAGAAACAAAAGACGCTTTTTAATGATTTAGTCTTCGTGATTTTACTTATTAATCTCTTTTGATTAAAATAGATGTCTGTTAAAGTTTTTATTTAATTTCTGATTGTATTTAGAACACATTTTTGGGTATGACCCTTAGTATACTGGAAAAAAAGCAGATCCAATGATTTCCTGGACTTGTTTTTTTTTCTTTCTGAAAGGTGTTTTTTTCAAGTTTGGAAATAGAAACAAGTCAAAAGGTAAACGATCTGACGAATATTGTTAATGTGAAAAAATATTAACTTTCTTTTTATCCCGAAAACCCCTTTACTCTTCAGGGGTGCAGGGTTTGGACGCTGTCATGAAGAAATTTAATGTAGTGGATTCCTGATTCTAGGTCCTTCCTTTAATAAACCTTTGCAAAAAGATTGTTTTCTAGACTCCTACAAAAATTAAACTGTCTCCCCGAATACGAAATTGAACAACAGTACCACTAATATTTAAGAAAATTGCATATAAATCTGTCCTTGTGTTCTTGCATACCTTTGCTCTTGTCGGAGCTATGCTGCTTTTATCAGGTACATCTTATGGTAAATTTTGTATTGAGTGTTTAAAGCAATAGATTCATGTTTCATTATCTGTTTGAATATGAAAAAAAAAAATGGATAACTACAGTACCTGATATTTTAAAGTAATTGTTAAGACATTCCTACATGCAGTCGTTTTCACTCATTTTTCAAAATATAGGGTGATCTTTGAGTACCAAGCTTTTTTACCGTCAAACGTTTCTTAAAAACATTGTAAACTACTCCCGATATGATGTATATCAAATTTGCTATGTGTCTTAAAGTCAGTCATACATCATCAGATATTATTTGTTAAAATTGGGCAAATAGTACATAAGTTGTTATAATTTTTGTTGGCAAGGACCGTACCCATTTTTGATGCCCATTATATAATTTTTTATCATTGAAATCCATCTGCTCATTTGTCTATAAAACAGGCATTGGTTGTTGTAAATGTCACATATTTTAGTCAAAATTTCTTTGGGAATTTTAACACGTTTTACAGCAACTTTAATGAAACTTTTATTTTCACTCCAGTTAACTTATTCTTTACCATTCATTTATAATGCAGTGTCTCGAATTGCCCTTGTTTCCCAGCTTCTCACGATTAAACTATGTAATGAAAAGTGGTCACATAAACTGTTATCAATTCATTAAAAATTCAATAATGAGAGAAAGTCTAGCTTAATGTCATATGATTTCTATGTTGTATGTCATCGAGCTAATGACATTATTTATTGAACGTCCCTCGTAACAGAAAAAACATTCTTATTGTGTAAAGAAATTGGCAAACTTCCATTTAAATAACGTTTTAAAAGATAACGACAGGATTAATAAAGGGGTGTATCTTTACCTGACCTTTTTAATAAGTCAACCAAATTTAAATATCATGAGAAAAGAGTTATATTTAACTAAGTCAATCACAATATTGCAAGGAGTTATTTCAAAACATTTATTTTATTTATTCTATTCCTGTTTCATATTAAACCTACCAGCCACCCTTCATTAGAGCGTCTACGTTTCATACTTCCTCAACATTGAAATATCTACTTTGAAATGTTGTGTAAATTGTTCCTATAATTACCACAGTTTGCTTCTGACAAATAAGCTAATGTCTTCCAGTAAAAAATAGAGAATTCACGTACAACCACTTCAAGTAGACTCTCAACAATGATTCTTTTAAGAATATTCTAAATTTGATTGTTTACAAGATATTCGATATATAACGTGTATATTTCTAAAGCATTCGACTTAAATATAGAAAAATTGCATCCCTTCAATGTATTATATGATAGATATTTTCAATCTGATATAGGTTGATTTCAAAAGCTCATATTGATGTTCGAGTAAAGGGCTTGTCGAGACTTAAAACGGGGACCACAAAAAAGCTTTTCTTCTCTCAAATGTATCAGGAGTACTCAAGTAACCATAAGTTCTATTTTTAGGGTATTATTTTTATTGGACCTTTTCACTAATCAAAATTAATTGTAATAGAACTAATTTAATCATAATACTCGCTTTTGATTTGATAATAACATTAAAGATTTGGAAGGGAGTCGAATATGAGAAGCAGGTTGTATGCCTTTAGTTTAAGATCCATTCGTTTGGAGTACCATGAACGGGGGCAAAATTGACCTGAGATCTTAAAGTCATTAAAGCAAATGAAATAGGCGGCTTCCGCTTAAAAAACATATTTTCGCACTTTCTACACTTTTATGACTAAAAGACAAATATGTTTTTACTAATCATAATCTGCTCCCAGTACTTTTAAAAAAATAGACATCATCTAAGCAATTGATATTTCGGATTTCAAATAAAACAGTACTATTGAATTGTTGTTTTGTTTTTTACGTAAGAAATAATGCCATGCATTCTTAAGAAACCAGTTATTTTTTTTCAAAAAATGATTTCCTTATCCTTAAAATCTTTATCAAAATGATCAAAACAGAGTTTAAGGTCACTGGCAGGAGGACTTTACATTCCTTTACTGTCTTTCTACTCTTGAAACATTTCAAGTTGATAAACCTACAAGATTGTTTTTAACCTTTGAATGTTTCATGTCCTTTACTCAAGGTCACTTCGTCCTCTCCGGAATTCCGACGGGGGAACAACTCGTTGCTTTGCAACCAGCTAAGTTCTAGTTTCTTTATCTTGTTTTTTGACTCTTCTGTCCATTCCTATTACTATGGAGTTTAAAATCTCAATACCAAGGAGGAATGGTACACTGAATGGGTTTAAAGCTTCAGAGGGGAACGGCATTCTTTCAGCTCTCTTTTGTGATTTTAACTCACTAGTGGGTCTCATCTTTCATACTCAGCAATTCACAGTTATTATCAAGAATTTCAAATAAGTAGTAACTAAAACCAGAATAGCTCTAACATCTTCAACTCAATGTTACTGGTAAGATGTGGACCTTTTTTAGGCACTTAGGAATTTGTAACTCCGATTTTGATATATTTTTTCTTCCCATGCACTGGCAAAGGATGGCCGCCATAGTCAATTGTCTTGTACTTCTTAATTTCATTTTTGTAACTATTGTCTCCTTTGGATCTACTACTTGTACTCTGTCAATTATAGCAAAACTAATTACGTCACAAAGATAAGTTAACATATGTACAGTGTTGTTATATAATTGTAAATTACATGAACATCTGTTTTTACTTAATTATGCATCGGTATGTGGTTAAACCGATTTTTGTTATTGAATTATATACACTCTTAATTACGGATTTTATGTTGCTTTCCCGCTCAATATAACCATTTTAAATAAATCTTCCCTCAGCGTGTATTTTAGGGGTGGGTTTTGGTTACAATTTTTATGCATTAAACTTTGATTTAAAAAAAATTGACAATCTCACAACTCCGTTCCCTTCATATTGTATATTTAATAACTACTTTAAATAACAAAAATGCAGAAAGGTTTTATAGATTTTCTATCCGTTATTTTGGTACATATTAGACAACATTAAAAAAGTGATGATTTCTTCAATAAAAATCTATGTAACGGATCAATTTATTTTGTTTACTTTTAATGTTGTCTATTGTGAAAGTGTTCTAAAATCACTTTAACTTGGGTTCATTAGAACTTGCAGACATTCGAAATATTGGCATTGCGACATAAACTGTATTTCTGATTAAAGACAATGTTAGAAATGACGCAAGATTGCTGGATATATGTTAATCGAATTCTATATTTCGACAAAAAAAAAGTTATATGAATAAGAAATTATAAACAGATGACTACTAAGCACTGGAGTACATCCGATACACAAGACACATTTCCCAGCACTCCGGTTTTTTTTTTCTATACAACAGATTACAAACTTCAAATAAAAATGTAACACTGTAAATATTTAGTTTATAATGTTTACTTTTTTAGTAGTAGTGCTAGACCATTCCTGTTTCTTTCTTTCCTTTGTTTTTATGACTTCTTTTTTCTTCTTGGAGAAGGGACAAGTCGTCCTGAAATTTTGACAAATTTTATTGTTCGTAGAGTTGTTTATTTAAAGTGCTTTATATGATTTAATAGGAACAAATTCAATAAAAATTAATACATAACAGATATGTAAGCATTGAAAACCTAGTTTATCTAGACATACTTCCCATATATTACTATTAGATATATAGTTGGATGTGTTCTAATTTATGACCTTGAATTTTGGTAAGAGTTATCTCCCCCTTTTTAAATAATAAAAAAAATTCAATTAAAAAAATTAGCTGGTTAAAAAATTGTTTTAAATTGTCATTCTATTTTTAATGTTTCAATGCATCTTTCAACCGCAGGATTTATTGATATTAAAATTTTTTGAATTTTTATTTTGAAAAAAAATCCTTTTCCCCATAGACTTCAATGCAATATTTGTCAATTAACCACTGCTTAATTAATGACATTTTTGAAACTTTCTCGCGGTCAATCCTTTTCTACTATAAAATACTTTAATATGGTATCAGAGTATTATTTACTTGACGGGTAGGAAAGTTGGTCCTATTAGGGATGGAAATCCTTAATAGACCCGACACATAGGATATACGGTGTTGCTCGTTTTTAGTAATCCTTAGAAGACAGTTAACTCCAAGAAGATAATAACCACCTTTTGCATAGTTTGTTGAGATATATTCGATGTAATGACAGCGTCAAACTCAATATTTCCTTTTTTGTCATCATATTCCTTCTTTTGGCTTATGCTAACCGAATTCCACGAATAAAAAAGACAATATTTGCGTCAAAAATAAACTAGAAACAGATGAGATTCTGAGAATTATCCTTTTGCAACTGATTTGCTGATATACATATTGGTAACTTTTTCTGTCATCCTATCAATTTGCACTCTCTACTGTATTGAAACATCTTAAAAACAATGATGTTTCCACTTATAGTTATGTATATTATGTGTTCAAATGAGATACCTAGTACCCAGTCCCTCACAGACAAAACCTTAATGGACAACAATCCGTTTCCTGATACCACATCTGGTAGATTTTCCAATGTTTTACGGGACATTCTTAATCAAGAAAGTTTAGTTCGATTCTCGATGGTGCAAACAATTCAGAATTTGGTGATGGGTGTCATTGACAACAAAAACAGCACTTGGAACATGCAGAAAAGGCTTAACGATGTAAGACAGAAGTCAGAGGAATGGCACCAAACAATAAGGAAAGAAAATTTGAAATTAACAGAGGAATTACATACCTTAAATGAGACAATGAACAATATTCGAGAGAATCTCATTTACCTGATACGATATCGAGAGGTAAGTCAAACTTTTAAGCAATCAACATTAAAAAAATATAAGATAAGATATCGGGAGATAGTTTAAACTTAATTACAAACAAATGAAAATAGTTGTAAGTAAGTCTCAAAATTTATTTTTTTTTAGTGCTAGTAAGTTGTCCTATTGCACGTTTTATAGTGTCGTCGGAAACCCGCTGTCAGGCCAGCTTCTCTAAGGTAATTGGGCTTCCCACGATCAAAATGTTTGGAATACGTTTATTCATTTCTGGGTACTTGAGACCATGGTAACTATGGAAACTTTTCTGTGCAAGAGTACAATAAGGAGGAAGAATTATTTTGCAATATTTTTGTCATGGGGCATACTGAAATAATTTTTATTTTTCTCCATAAAAATAAAATTTTTAGGTTCTAAAACTGACTGTAACAATGATAAGATACAAAATGTAAATTTTATGTTTCATTAATACTGATATATTTATAATTAGATTATAATGAATGTTGACTTTTTGAGTTTAATGTTTTCCCTCGCTTTAAGAATGGTATCAAAATAATTAACCATTTATTACATGTATAATCCTATTCTTGATACCAATTACTTTTTATCTTTTATTTTTCATTCATGTTTTTTCTACGATACTGTAATATATGTATAATACATAAATAGGTATTGCGTCAGCTGTGTTGTTTATTTTTGTTATTTGTGACGTCAAGTTGATTTTCGGAAGCTGATATGAACATCAGCACCCGATCGTTTGCGAGTAAGCAGAACCAAGAAATTAGTTCAAAATTTACTGCGATCACTCGGCATTCAGTTATTAATGTATTCATGAATGAGCGCTACACATTTCGGTGCTGTATATTTTATTTATAATTATTTTACAGTGGTATTCATAAACTAACATGCCGTTGTCCGCGCTAAAGCTGCTAGAATATAAAGCCCTCTTTTTTTAAGTACACGTACAGTTTATACATCATTCAAACACCCTTACCGGCTAGAACTTCATGCACACGATAAGATATATCCACCAAGCTATATATCTAAGCTGCATGCATTCCGGGGCTAGTTTCACTAAGGCCTTGAAAATTTAAAACATAATTGTATACTTTGTTCTATATGCGACAGACAACCACTGAAAAGTTATGAAAATCGGTGTTATATCCTCATGTCGGTGTTATATACTCATATTTCTAATTTTTGTGTTCCTATGATGCAAAATGTATTCTAAATCATGTACGTGAAAAGAATAATAAACTTGATGTGGCCTTCAAATCAATATTTAGATATATCGACGACTTTTATTAGTTAATATTATTTATTTTCACTCATATGCCGGTATATGTCGGTATATATCCCTGTGAGCTTGAGATTAAAGATTCCACAGTGTATGAAACTGCGATTTCCTATTTGGATAGTTTACTAGAAGACGTTTCTAACAACAAAGCTTAATGATAAACGTGAATGACTTTAATATTCAAATGTCAGCTTCATTTACTTATATACCTTCGATCATCACCTGCACATATACTACGGAGTATATTTTTCACAGTTGACTCTATAGCAAGAGCATGATCAACGTATAAACAATTTCTAATCGAGATGAGTTATTGATAACCAAGTTTATGAAACAAGAATATCAGCGGTTAAGTTTAAAGTCACCATTTTGTTCCTTCTAATGTCGATACAATGACCTTGTCAGCAAACATGATCTTTCATTAAGTCAAATGCTGAATGACTTTTTTCATACTTATTGTCAGGCAGCTATAAACACAATGAATTATCGATAGATTATTTTGTTATTTCCCGATCATTACATTGAGCATTTCTATCATATGAATGGACATCTGAGCTTTAATGCTGTCCGTTATCTACGAAACTTTCGTTGTAAAACAAATTTACGTGTTTTTTTCTGAGACTACACTTATGAATTCTTTTTGTAAAATCTCTGTCTTCTTGCTTTGAATAACTTGGGATTAAAACAAATCATAATGCAAGTGAATTAAACACATTACACAATCTCGTGTTTATATCACATACCATGTTTGTAAAATTGTTATATCCTTTATCTAATAAAAACATCACAATATGTCTTTCAAAAACATTCCATTAATTAATAGATTTGGTTTATAGATTTGTTAAAATCGCTTAAAACTTTAAATATGAAACCTAAATACATGTATTTTCAGTTCAATTTCATTTCTTCTGCATATAACTGAATGTGATTCTGTTTCATATCTGAGCATTTTGCTGAAACATACAAGAGAGCAATGGTAAACTAGCAATAAAAAATTATGATTTTTTTTTATCTTTTCTAGATTGACATATATTAAATCATGCACGTAGTTTTTTTTTTCAACTAACACTGATAGTTTTAGAAGATGATTTTTTTTTTTAAAAAAATTAAAATTATGTCCAAAAAATTCTCTAAATTCTTAACAATTATATGTCACTTCATAAATTATTAAAAACAATATGCCAATTTTAAATATTCCACAATTTTTTTTTCAAATACCACACCTTTAGCATTTTTAGTGGAGTTATGAATTACATAAAAATCCTTGCAAGCAACCATATATGTATACAGCGTTTTCAATCGAAAGTTATATCAAGCGTCTATCTTCACTTCCTAATAAATTAAAGATATAAATAACATTATATTTATAACAGTAGTCAATGGAAACAGCAGTGACGGAGCAATTATAAAGAATTTAAACACTACATGTATATTCGAACAATTAATAATAAAATCAGATGAGAATAGTTAAGTACTCTACTGCACTTTTAGGAATAGGAAGTCAAAATTAATAGCACCATAAAGTACGAATTTTAGCTTTTACATCAATATTCCCCGTGATAAATTAAAGTCCAGATTTATTTTACCTCATAGACAGTTGGGTTTCCTTTCAATACAAATGGAACTTGTAAATTTACATACCTTGGTATTAATCATTTTCAAAATTATTTTGAAAAAGAAATCTGATTGTTTAAAGAACATTTTCTCAAGTTGATATAAAGTTTTTGATTGGTGATTTCGGTGTAGTTTTTTTTAGATCAAGTATTCCAAAAATCTGTTTAACTCCCACGGATACTACTTATTTGCGTCCTGTATCAGCAAATTGTTTCTGTATGAATATGAAGCACCTTAATTTAAACCTACTACATGAAAAGAAGTCGCTTGCTGCTATTGCTATCAATTCAACATTAAGATATTTCGAATAGGTTTTATCAATTAACAAAATTTCCTTCCATTCCTACTTTGAACTCGAAATAAAAGATAGCACAGACTCTGAGACAACTGTTTTTTTTTTGTTGCTTATTTTACAAAAGAAACTTTAATTGTAATCTAAAAGCAAAGCTTTATGATAATTGTGTTGAACAACTTTAATTTCGTAAAACTCATTTTTTTCTTAATAAAGAAGCAATATAGCAGTACCAAATGCGCTTACATTTTTTTTCTCAATGCTTAAGAACATGTTCTAGAAGGAACTGTTTCTGAAACACGACAAGGTATCCATAGATGAGATCTAGAGAACAGTATTGATTTTATTTTTTCAATATATTATTAAATAAATTATGTCTCCTTCCTGTGATTTCTATGTAGGAAATTAAATATGCATTAAATTTACTTTCCTCTGGGAAATAATTATCATTTTCTGTTGATGTAATGAACTATAATCGAAATGATCTGCAAAAGGTATACATTATTTGCACCACATTGTCAGAAACACTATATATAATTAAAGAGCTGTATTATTGTAGTCTTTTGTTAGACATGAAATTATCATTTGCAAAACACATAATTAAGTCATGTAGGACAATGAACGCCTTCGATTACAAGGATGAATGACAAATGATATTCCACGATCATCCATTGAAAGCATTATTTTGATATCATAGTATTTGCCACATTTTCACTTTTTTTTATTTTCCAAGGAGAAATGATTTATTATTTAATGCCGAGTAGCCAATATTTCAACTACACAGTATATGCAAAAAAAGAAAGTTTAATTGACCGGTTTGATAGATTTTTCAGTATATTTGTCCGATTTTTGACCGATTTTTTAAGTTTCCCCAGCAATCCCAGGTGACTTTTCTCATATTAGAAATCCATAGAAACATAAAATCTCTTTTACATCATGTACATGGCTAGGGGATAGTAGATTTTCAAAAACAAATATTGATCCTTCACAATACAATGTTATAATGAAATACAGCCTCTCTCCTATTAACGAATCCCTTGACCTTGAGACCATTTATTTAGAATTTGTGGAGAAAGAACCCTTGTTCGTCATAGTTATCCATGTAGATTATCTGCAATAAACTGAGAAAGGGGGCTTTTAAAACTTACAAGTTTTGCGTTTTATAATTGAGTCCTACAGTGCTTATACAATTAGAACCCTTGGCACAGAATCAATGAAATTCTGGAAGGATATCCCTAGCATCTTAGTTATCCATTGCATTTTTTATATAAACCAAGGAACAGAGATTTTCAAGCAGATTCCAATTGCAGAAGATTAAGATTCTCATAAGCTGGTTTTTATGACAACCATTTCTGTCATTAGCGCCGTAATTTGAGTTTTGTTTGAAAATTAAGTGTGATTGTTTGCTTGTTTGTTGTTTAACGTCCCTCTCGACAATTTTATACTCTTATAGACACGCAATCGATGGCGGAGAGCTGCAAATTTTGTCCTATTTTAGCCCCTTATGGCTATTAAACAATGAGGGATCTTTATCATGCAGGCAACTACTGCGACATTGGACCTTGGTTTATATGCTCATATTCGAAAAACCGGTCCCACAGTCCTTACTTTGCGACTCTAGAGCAGACACTTTAACCATTGTGACACGCTGGCGACTAAAAAACTAAACATTGAAAAAAATAAGAAAACTATCCCATATTTTTAAAATAACCTTATTAATTTTTCCATAATCTCTCCACACTAGACCAATCATTTATATTGGTGACAAAATTTGGCGTCACCTGAGTCTGGTCACATGATTGAACATCATGGCCGCTTGATGGAGATAAAGCAGCGATTTTACATGAAAGTTGATGACTGCTGAGCGCGTAACGCAGATAACCGCTTGATAGTTTTACATTATCTAGAGAAATTCATTGGAAGGAAATAAAATACCCACGTACGACAGGTGACTGCTGGATCACGGTGACCGCTATGACAAAATTGATTGTATATAAACGGCATATGAATACATTTTTTGGTTGCTTTTCTGTAACAGCTACATAGGCAATTTAGCCACATATGATCCACATATGTATTGCCTTTCATATGACGATCATATGTGTATCATATGAGAATCATATGTTTATACAATCATATGAGAATCATATGTGGCCAATCATATGAGAATCATATGATCATGCATGTGTTAATCATATGAAGTAATATACATATGATTCTCATATGAAAGGTCCTACATATGAGAATCATATGTACATTTTGGCAGTGGTCATATGAGAATCATGTGAAACTGAATATATGAGAATCATATGAAACCATATTCACTAATTTGCCCTTGTTATACTCATGTAAAAATCATATGAATATTTTGACAGTGATCATATGAGAATCATAAGACACGGTGATCATATGAGAATCATATGAAACAGTATTCACTAATTTGCCCTTGGAATACTCAAGAAAACTTGCAATTTCAATAATATATCTCAATAGTAATTTCAATGTACATCAATTTCAAAAGAATATGTTAGCAATAACTAATGTTAAGTTGTATTCTGTTTAACATCCCCGCTTTCCCTTATTAAAAAAACTTGCACAATTTTCTTTTTCTGTAATAATGCATATCCCAGACAAAATTGACAAATAATAAATTAATTTGCTTTTCATTTCAAATCTTTCGGGTTTGGGTTTATTATTTGAGTAAAATAAAAAAAAATCCCTATTTTTCCCGGACCGGTTTTGACTTCTATCGGATGAAAGTGTACGTCACTGCTGCAGCAGAAGTTGGAAAAAGCAGAAAAAGTAAGTAATCTCCTAACAATTTTTTAAAGACCTTTAATTTATATTGTTTAAATATCGTTTCATTGCGGTTACAGGTTCGTATGAACTCATCTCTGTAATACTCTCAACACTTGTAATTGTTAAATTAATGCATTTCGTAAACCTACATAACGTTAGTGAACTGTAAGTAATTTTGGATAAATTTGTTTCTAAATGGATGCTAACATTACAATTTACATGTTAGACATGTTTTCTTTTTGTTTTGACTTTTGTTACGTACTGATTTGAAAGTGAAAGTAGAAACCCTGTATAGCAGTTTGGCGTTTTTGTATGTTGAGATAGCTATCAAGTCGATTCTTTCATCAACTTAACGACAAATGTTTGTTTTTATGGCCAATAGATGCATTCAACAACTTGAGTTCAGTGCCACCGTGCTGCTTTTTTTATTATTAAGTCCAAGAAGCCCAAAGCTGATAAGACTGGCGATTGATCCAAAAGCTGATTGTGACAGACGATTGCATTTACTTGCAATAAAAAATCAAAGTGTACATCTGTAATGACTCCTTTATGACAAAATATTTCTTGAAAAATTCTTTTTGTTCCTTTATAATTCTACATTGCTTGCATGGCTTCATCAAAAATAAATTCAACTCAATAATATAGAAGTTGTATTTTACATTATGAAACAATTTTAATCCAATGCACTTTTAAAATATGGTAAGTATGAATAGAATATGCTGGCTTTAAAAGCTACGAAACTATACAAAACTTCAGGGGGTATAATAATATCAGTGGCAACTTTCAAGGTACAAATACATATGCATCTGTATGTGTTGAAAGTACGTCAGATAGCTAATCCATTGAATACTAGTATTTACATCTATGTATTCATTGACTGACATTTATAAAAAAAAATCCTATTCTAGTAGAGAACCTAGTTTCAGGTTAAATGTATGATATTTAAGACTATTGAGAACCTACAAGCTTGTATACTCTTTCTTTTTTGTAGTTTAAGTTTTAGTTATGCTAAGAAAATATCTACTGTGTTAATTTTGGTTTTACAGGTTCAATATACAGTCAGCCTCTCATAAGAAAAAATCCAAAGATCCTAGGCATGTTTCAAAGTTAAGGTAACTACACACTGTTTAACAGACTTTGTTATATTCTTCCCAACAAAGTTTGGGATATCCTGGAATCACAAAGTCTGTTTTTCTGCCTATCTACTTGTCTGTAATTTTTTTTGTCCAAAAGTAATATATTTATGTCAGAATCTTCTTAATTTTTGGCAATAATACTATTTGAATATTCCAAATTCAATTGACAAAAATAAAAAAAATTGCTTTTAATGATTTTAACATCAAGCATATCTTCCAATAGTGTAAAAGTCTTGCAAATTCAATTCAATTGTCAAAATAAAAAAAAAATGCTTTTCATAATTTTATCATGAAGCATATCTTCCAACAGTGTCTTGCAAATTACATCATAGGATTTCACAAAACACACATATAACATATATGACATTAGTTTTATCTCGTAATAATTAAATTTCATTTGTATCAAGCTATTTCATTGGCTGAATCATTCAGAGGAACATATTACATTTTGTATAACATAACTTGCCTACGTCACAATGAGTTACGTCAAAAACCTATTACTCCGCTTGACGTTACTTTTAAAATAATGCTCAATTTGAAGCCTTTTTCCGGAGGAAATATTGTCTCATTGTCTACACAGAAACTAAATTATACGGAATGAAGGTAATTTCAACTTATGTTTTCCGATTACAAAACTTGGGACAGTTTACGCTTTCTTATAAACCGCTTCGCGGTTTATAAAGCGTAAACTGCCCCAAGTTATGTTATATCGGATAACATAAGTTGAAATTAGCTTCATTCCTTAATTATATATCTGTGTCGGTGAATTGGGAATACATTTGTTTGCTGATGATAAGTTACTTTAATATAACTTGTAGAATTGATTTTGTAATTTAAGAATTATTTTATTTTTATTTTTGAAATTTTTGTAGAGACCATTCTGTGCCACAAAGAAATTGTTCAGGAAGGGGAGAACTGGTGGATTTGCATTTTTGATAAAGTTCAAAGAGATTTTCAAAATGGTCAGATCAGATGGAGGACATATATTAACAAAAACAATCACGTGTTACCTCATTAATTATAAATAGACAATCCTTACGCACTGCTATATATTTTACAGAGAGAAGGACAATTGAGATAGTCGATTGTTTTGGTAGAACCGATCGCTCAATTTGACAAAGATATCGTTTTAAAGGCACACTTTAAAAGTCTTACGATGATCAGTCTCTATCGTTTTGGACAATTCCTTGCTCTGTTACAGACGTGCTACTCTCAGTGCTCCGCTCCATTCGACCCCAAATCTTTGCTCATTAGCAATTATAAAAATTCCTCACATCCAGGTTTTAACCTTTTGAGAAATGCCGACATTGCAATGTGCATGATGATTTGTTTTAAGTTTAAATTGTGTCTCTCAGTGGATTGGATACAAGAAGAAAAGATATGTCGGCTAAACTCAAAGTTTATCGTCAAGCATGACATCAGTCTAATGACTAACGGCATGACCTTTCATGCCGAACGGGAAAATTTTCCAGTGGTAAGAAAACAAATTGAATCATTTTCACTGAAATGCATTTAATTACATATTAAACGAATCGAATCACAACTATGGGTTGATTTCACTTCAGCACTTGGCGGGCAATTGCTTAAACAACGTCTGTACTGAGGATAGCATTTGTATTGGTGGTAAATGTGTACAAGTTTTAAAAGGTAAGATGCTACTTCAATTAAATTATAGGAATGCATATTGAATTTGTAAATCCTAACAATATCTATTATATAATGCTTCAAGAAGGTTATTTTCTTCCTAAATCTGCTATTATATCTCACTGGAAACAAATTGCGTCAAACTTTACGAAATGAAATCACACTGGCAAGTCTATACATTGCTAGGTGGGATTGACTTAACTACAAAACAGCATGTTACAGCAATCTTCAATTTGGTTTAATTCTCAGGTACAGTTCAAAATTACAAATCATTTCATTCTGTGGCATTTTAAAGAACTGATAAATTTGTGTGATGTTATAGTTAATATTTCCCGTATGAATTAAGCCTCTCCTTTTTACAGACTTAAATGTGCCGGTAAATAAGTTCATGTTACTGGGCTTGCAATGTTATCTTTTAAAGTCAGTTAAAACTGACAGGGATCATACAACTGAAATACAGGCTTATGTGGCTTGGGGGTCTTCAAGGAATTATTACTTCTCAATGCATAATATTGTAGTTGTACGGCTAAGATAAGTTTTTCTCTCAGTTAAATGAAGATATAAACGGTTCACTTCATGATTCTTCACAATATATTCTGGTACAGTATATGTAGAAACAAAATGTATTTGCCCCCACTTAAAGCTAAGTTGCTTGTTAAAAAATTGGAAAGTTTATTATTGTAGTTAGTATTGTAAGAAGAACTTCCTGTGTTCATGTATTTAATACATAAAGCACATAAAAACGTAGGTACGTAGTCCCTGACATAACAAAAGAAATTCTAAGAACGATAAGAATATATACTTTAATACAAATAAAGTAAGTCATAATTAAAAGATGTCTCATACTATATATTTATACTTATGGAATTGAGTTGATATAAAAAAAATTTCTACATTTTTCATTGCAGCTCAGTTTATCGTAAAGATAATCAATTTGTAGTCATTTAAGATGAAAAAAATCTAAATAATTATTGTTATCTTGTAAAAAAATCATTCTGAATCAAATTATACTATGTGATTTTTAACTGAAATTTAATAAAAAAAATTCACAATTTCATGCATTGGACAAAATGGTCAATAATTTCATATAAACAAAATGCAAAATATTCATGAAAAATATGCAATTTAAAGTTGTTTCAACATGAATAACCTTTAATGTGGTCGAACGGTTTTGATGATTGATTTTTAGATTGCATAATGCATCGTAAAAATACAAAAAAACCCTAAAATTTTAGGTTGAAATATTTATTTAGATTATATCAAATAAAGAAAAAATGGCTTACTTTACTATTCATTACAGTGCAATTAAACAATTTATTTATTAAAATAGTTTTTCACTGGTAACTTATTATTCGTTTTACTCAGTCCTATATATGTTAAAAAAAATCAATCGATGAAATGAAATAGAGTGAAATGTTTTCATTGATACAAAAAACTTGCATTCACCATTTAAACACCTTTTTTCACTCATGTTCGCATACATACAAAAGCACAATCATACAAGATTATGTTCAAGACACACCTGAAATTATTTTAATTTCCTGGTTTTACCCTGACATTACATTCATCAGGGACCCATTTCATCAAAATTCGAAAATGTAAGCCTTAACTTAGATGTACGTACTGGCCTTACGCCAGAATTTTACGTAGGTGAGGACAATTTGCGTTTCACGAAGTGGCGTAAGTCTAGACCTAATCGATTCCTTTAGTATTGGGACTAAGTCGTTAACATCGCTGAATTGCACAGGCATAAAACATAACCATACGTATTGTGAACAATGTGTGTAGAACAACACATAACTTAAGGATGGACTCATCTCGTGTTTAGCATATTAAAAAGAACTTGTGCTAATTGTAACGGGGACCGTTACAGATGTTCCCCAAACGCTCCCCAACTCCCTTTTATAGTCATATTCCCTGTAAGCGTAATTAAATAAGACAAACTCTATCCATTTGAGACTTTAACAACGTTCACCCGAAAGTGTACTATGTTCATTCAAATTTTATCATTGCACACTTGCGCATGTGAATGATGTGCGTGATGACCATATCATATTGTCTACACAATCTATATATTTTAATATGCTAAATATTAAAGTATTTAATCCAAAAGTATAAAAAAAAATGCTCATTCAAGTTTTTTTTTATTTTACCCATTTCACGTGCACGCACGTGCATACATGAGCAAGGTGACCATACCTTCTTGTAGAAGTCCATTACATCTATATATATTCTAAAACTCACCACGTTTGGTTGAAAACCAAGGGAGTTATATCTTTTAAAGCTTCATCCAATCAGATTGCAGCGCACGTACACGCACATGTATGCATGTGCATGGTGACCACACTTTCTTGTAGAAGTGTATTATATATATCTATGCTCCAAATCCCATCCTGTTTGGTTGAAAAACAAGGGAGTTATAGCCATTTCAAATTTCAGCCAATCAGATTTTTTTCTATATCATATTGTAAGATATCCTAATGCATGACTATGTTTTAAATTTCAAAGCATTTTGTCAAAAAACAAAGGAAATATAGCCATTTAAAGTTTCAGCCAATCACATTACAGCATTGCATGCGCATGCTTTCATGAAAATTCTTTTATATCATGCTGTAGATCTTCATAATGTAGGACTATGTTCAAAATTTCAAAAGATTATGACAAGAAACAAGAAAGATATTGAGACTTAGTTTCAGCCAATCAGAGCGAAGCGCACGTGCATGCGCGTGAGATCTTGCTATTTTGACCATGCTATCTTGTCTATACTTCTAATATATCCTTACATTATGAGTTTCAAAAAAATTCATAAAAAATAGAAAAGTTACGCCAATATCCATTATATTAGTCATTTCACGTGTTGCACGTGCACGCTCTTGCAAGCACGTGCGCGCAAAATGACCTTGATTCCACAAATCTACATAACATGTCTACTGACCCTTAAAAGGTTTTACCTACATCGGACGAACAGTTTACAAGATCACTCCCGGACAAAAAAGTACCCAGGAAGAAGAAGAAGAAGAAAAATAATAATAACTAGAAACGAAACTCGTTGCGAGCAACGAGAGGTCTTCCGTCCGATTCAGAAAAAAACAACGTAAAATCAAACTGAAAAAGTGATTTAAAAAATCGGACATACGGGGGATCGAATCCGGGTCGTGAAAATCCATTGCGGTACCAATTACACCTTTGGGAACCCGCTTCAAATTTAACATTCGAATATCTCGAGATTGCTTTTTTTATTCCAACATACATTACTTTTTTTTAAAAATTCAGTATGGAATTGTAAAATGACAGCCAGCTTGCCAAACTTTTGTCAAGATGATCACATCGGAATTTGTAACTTGAATTTTAACAGTAATTTTTAGGATAGATAATCTATTAATGATGAACAGATGATACAGTTTTCTTTCCTTTTTTCGATATGCATTCAACTTTTTATCCCATGCAACTCCATATACAGGCATGCCAATGTTATATATTTCTGTACTATTGTCGCCATTTGTCTACTACTAAGTCGGGTCATGATTCATTATTTCGTGCCAAACGTCACAAGTAGTTCTTAACGCTATTCCTTTGAAATGTTTGATTTATTTAATGGATGTGATAGCTTTAATGAAAATTAGAAATGTATGTTCTCATAACCAGAATTTCGAGCGTTAGAAAGTACGAGAATATGTATCACATTATACAAATATAATTTCGTATACGGCCAAGTAACAATAAAGCTGTGAATTCGGTAAGATTTTCCACGAATTTTGTATCCTGTTTACCCCCAAAGTGGAGATGAGTTACACGTTCATGAAAAAAAAAATCACTCGTCCTCCGACGGTCAAGGAATCTGATACTATTTATGTCAATAACTTGCATTTATTACAAGAATATTCATATAACCTTTAATAAACAATCTTTTAAAAATGTTTTTTCTTATTTTTGTCTCTTCTGTTCATTTAATATGTCACAAGCCTGGTAAAGTAAAATAAACAGAAGTCAAGTCATACTTCAGAAACATAGTGAATATTAAGTCAGGCAAGTTTTTTTGAAAAGTATTATAACCATGGTTTAGGATAAGTTTTCCCTGGTGCAAAATAAAAGGCTGAAGTCATCGTATTTCCACTTGTAGTCAGGTTGTATTCTACTTTGAGATGCAGACAAAAGCGATTTCAATAGAAGTTTGAGGAAACCTCATGTTAAAAGTATACTCAATGCAACGTAATTGCGATGTAGCAATCAAATGAATCCTTTACATTTCATAAATCTTTTTGGTAGAAGTTTCGTTCATCTAAACGCTCAGGTGACCTTCTAGAACCCGACTTGCTTAATGGCGGAGTTTACCGAGACCGCCGCCATCTTGGACACGCTTCAGATTTTTAAATGCGAATATCTAGTGTGTGGATTGATCAATTCTTAGATAAATTATATATTTGTCCTTTCCAGTAGGGTCTTAATTACCATTAATTATATCAAAGAAAAATATTGAAAAACAAAAAAAGTTGAAAAAGTGTACATTTTGAATTCACTTCCTGTAGCGACCGGAAGTACTTACGACGCAAAACGAAGTCAAAATTGCATATCTATAACTCATGGTCTATCATCTCTAACAAGTCTCCAGTTAACATCTTTAGCCGTTTTAGAGAACACTCAAAGACAAAATTGCATTTTAAAATCAGGAAATTGCCCATAACTTGGCACTGGTACCGAATTTTCCAAAAAACGGAATTTTATATAAAATTCATATAATGACCTATAATTCCTGAAATTTTCATTGAAATCCATCGAATACTTTACGAGAAATCGCCTGCACAAAATTTTGTCTAAAAAAAAAGAATAAAAATAATAATAACTAGAAACGATCTCGTTGCGAGCAACGAGTAGGTCTTCCGTCCGATTCCAAAAAATAACCCATAAAATCGAGCTGAAAATGGATTAAACATATTTTGGACACATTGGGAATTGAAACGGGTCACTAGCGTGAAAATCCAATACGCTTATCGATTACGCTATTGAACAACTACTCATACTTCACTTGTATGTACATATAATTCTGCAACAGTTAATCTGTCTTGGAATTATGAAAGAAGGGTCACTATTCATAATTTCGCGCCAAACACAACGAGTAAATCTTACCGAATTTCTCTAAGAATGTTCATTTAAATAGGTGAGATAGCTTCAATCAAATAACAAAAGAGCGTTCTTATCGCCTAAATTTTGAGGTGTGGAAAGTATAACACACACATGTAACATATCGTATACAAGCAAATAACACTAAAGCAGCGAAACAGCTATTAATTGGTAATTTTTCAGTTTTCTATCACGAAAATTGACTATGCCGATTACTTACACTTTCATGAAAAAGGTGGTATGTTTCACCGAAAAAAATGCCTCGATCGCCCTACGAGGGTCAAGAAATAAGATTCTATTATCTTCAATAACTTGCATTGAGAAAATAAAATGTTTATATAGGTCAATTAAACGGTCTTTGAAAAATTGTTATCTTTAAAAATAAAATATTTTCTTATTGTAACAGTTGTCCTTTCTATTGATTTAATATGACACAAGTGTGCATGGGAAAACAGTGGTCACGATTTTTACTTACTACATTCTTGAAAAACTATTAATTTTAACTATGATTTAAGCTATGTGTTATGCAAAACAAAAGATATAGATATTGTACTTCGTTTGCACATTAATTCTTTTCTATTTCTACTTTGAGAAACAACCAAAACCAATTAAAGAAGACTTGTAAGTAGACCTTGGATAATAAATGTAGTTTGACACCGAATTGCAACGAACCTACGACGTGACAATCCAAGTATCCCTACACATTTCATTGTTCCTTATGTTACTTTCGTTCAAGCAAACGCTCAGCTGTCTCTGTAAACCCCTATTGCGAAATGTCGGAATTTACAGAGACCGCCGCCATTAAGATCACGCTTCAGACTTTTGAATGTTAATATCTCGAGTTAGAATTCATCAATTTACAAACAAATTATATATTCAGCCTAATGAGAAATGTTTCCATCAACCGTACTAATATGATTTGAAAATATTGAAAAACAAAAAAGTTTAAAAATTTGACTTTTTTTTCTTTGCATGTCGTTACGACAGGAAGTAGAGACGACGTACAAAAGATCACGTCTTCGATAGTTCTTATCACGATCTATAATCCCTGAAAGTTCCACAGTGATATCTTTAACCGTTCTTTAGATTATCCACGAACAAAATGTCAATTTAAAATCAGAAAATTGTCCGTAACTTGGCACCAGAAAGAAAATTTCCAAAAAATCTCCAGGATATAGTAACTGCAGATAGCAACACATTGTTCCTGCAAATTTCATAAAAATCCATGCAGTAGTCTTCGAGAAATCACGTGCACAAAATTTGATGGTCAGAAATATTATAATTATAATTAGCTCAGGCGAGTTTCAACGCCTTTTGCACTGGAAAGATATAGACTCAAAAAAGCAATTTAGCAATCCTTCCTCTACCTTCACTGAAAATTTCAAGTCAATAACTTCATTCGTTTTTTAGTGATTGCCCGGACAAGCTGACCCTCTTAAAATCAGTAAATCGTCCATATCTCACGACCGGAAGTGACGACGTACTTATAAAAAATTTCCAATAAGGTTCAGACCAATATCTATAAGATCTGAAAGTTTCGTGAAAATGGACCAAGCCGTTTCCGAGAACTCGCTTGCACAAAAATCGGTAAGAAAAAAATAATAATAATAATAATAGGGAAAAAGAAACCGAACGAAAACAATAAGGTCTTCCGTTGGAAACGGAAGACCTTAACTAGATACGATCTTGTTGCGAGCAACGAGTGGGTCTTCCGTCCAATTCTTGATGAGACGAGATAAGATTTTGATTGAGATTTTCATTCTAAAATAATGATTTTCCACAATCTGTAAAAAGACAATGAACATTAAAGACTTAAAAAATCGGCTTTTGGTCCCTAACGGCCCCTAATTTTAGGAATTGGCCCTTTTAATTCTTATCATCTTAAAGCTCTATGGATTTTGATGCTTTTTGTTCAACAACTGTTCAGAAATTCTTTTCGTGTTTGAGCTATTAGCAAAAGAAATATTTAGGGGCCAACCCTTCAACTCCTTAATTGGGACGTTTAGCAAAAAATGAAAGGTTGCATATTGTTCAAAACATAATTTTGAACATCTTTTGTTCAATATTCTTATCAAATATTTCTCCCTTTCGAGATATAAAGCGTCAAAGATTTAGCATTCTGGCCCCTTGTGGCCCCTAATTATGTATACAACATAAAAATCATAATATATAGTTGTAGATGGTTGAGATAAACATCTTTGCTTCAATAATGTATTATAAAATATTAACTGATAAAGAGTTACAATTGAAGACTTTTGGCCCCTCTTGGCCCCTAATTTGAGTGCCCAGCCCCTTCGTCTTGATTCCATCTTAAAGCTCTTAGGATTTTGCACACTTTTTGTTCAACAATTATTCAGAGATTCTTTTTCGTTTTCGAGTTATTTGCAAAAGAAATATTTAGAGGCCAACCCTTCAACTCCCTAACGGGGACCTTTAGCGGAAAATGAAATGTTGCATATTGTTTAGAACATTATTTTGAACATCTTTTGTTCAATATTACATATCAAAATAGTTATCTCTTTCGAGATATAAAGCGTCGAAGATTTAGCATTCTGGCCCCATGTGACCCCTAATTATGTACCATACGACATTAAACTCATAATATACAGTTGTAGATTGTTGAGATTAACACTTTTGCTTCAGTAATGTATAACAAAATATTGACTGTTAAATAGTTATCGAAAAAAAACTTTTAGCCCCTTTTGGCCCCTAATTTGAATGCCCAGCCCCTTTTTCTGGATTTCATCTTGAAGCTCTGGGGATTTTGCACACTTTTTGTTCAATTACAATTCAGAGATTCTTTTTCGTTTTCGAGTTATTTGCAATGGAAATATTTAGGGGCCAACCCTTCAACTCCCTAATGGGGACATTAAGCGAAAAATGAAAGGTCGCATATTGTTTAGAACATGATTTTAAACATCTTTTGTTCTATATAAGTTATAAAAATATTTCTCCCTTTCGAGATATAAAGCTTCAAAGATTTAGCATTCTGGCCCCTTGTAGCCCCTAATTATGTAATATACGATATAAAAATCATAATATATAGTTGAAAATTGTTGAGATAAACACTTTTGCTTCACTAATGTATAACAAATTATTGACTGCTTAAAAGTTATTGGTTAAAGACTTTTGGTCCCTTTCAGCCCTTAATGTGATAAGTCAGCACTTTTTTTCTTGATATCATATGAAAGATCTTGTAGTTCTGCACAAATATTGCTCAGTATGTTTTAACAAGATAATTATACTTTAAAAGATACAATGCAAAATGTCCCAAAAAAATCACTCATGATTCGTGTCCTAATTTTTGACCCCTACCGAGCTTCCATACTAGGCACTTCCAGAAAATATCCTGACCCAGGTGCAATATGGCAACATGTCCTCTATCATCCCTGAAAATTTCAACTTTCTAGCTTGAACCGTTTTTGAGTTCCATTACAGACAAGGAGGTCCTCTTAATTTCGTTCAAAGGGCGATAACTTCCGACCGGAAGTGAATATTCCTAAAATAATTTTCCGGAATTAACTTCAGATGTCAATACATCTTCCCTGAAAATTTGAAGCAAATTGGATGAGACATCTCTGAGAAATCTTCTGCACAAATTTTGTAAAGAAAAAAAAGGAAGAATAATAAGAAAAGTGAAAAAGAAACAATAGAATAATAGAAGGGTCTTCCGCTGAAGACGGAAGACCCTAATAAGAAACAGTAGAATCACTATAAGGTCTTCCGTGAAGACGGAAGACCTTAACTAGAGCAAAGCTCGTTGCAAAGCAACGAGTAGGTCTTCCGTCCTGTTTGACCGGAAGTAGCTTTCATTTTTAACAAAAATGAGAAATAACGCCCGAAAATGCTTTGAATAAGCCATTTTTGCTACTTCCGGTTAGACCGGAAGTAATTACGACGGCCGGAAAATTAATATTCAAGCTCCAAAAGACATAGGTTACCCAAAAACTTGTCAAGAACGGCAAAAAAACTTTGCTTCTTTGATGTATTACTAATTCTCAATACTTTTTGAGATATATAGGAAAAACTTTCAGCCCCCCTAGGCCCTTGATATTAGGGGCCAGCCCTTTTTTGGAGATATCAATTGAAACATCTTCAAATTCTACACTTCTTTTGTTCTATATGTTTTAACAAAATATTTTCAGGTAAAAAGATATCGTAGAAAAGGTGGTAAAAATTTTAAAATTCGCGATACGACTTTTTTCGGGCCATAGCGAGCGCCGAAGTGCGGCACTTGGTAAAAATTAAACTTCTTAGTACAAATAAACCTTCCTTGCTCTATCATCACTGAAAATCTCATGTTCCTGTGCTAAGTGCTTTTCCAAGAAGTGCTGCGGACAAAATTACCCTCTGAAATCACTAAATCTCGAAAATCTCTAAACCAGAAGTGACGTCATCAAAATAAAAAATTATATTTCTAGCATTTTTTATTCTCTACCTGGCCTGAAAGTTTCATGAAAATCATTCGAGCCGTTTTCGAGAAATCGCGTGCACAAAATCGTTAGGAAAAAACAAACAATAATAAAAATAGTGGAAAAGAAACCTAAGAATAACAGAAAGGTCTTCCGCTGAAGACGGAAGACTTTAATAAGAAACAGAGTAAAAACAATATGCTCCCCAACTTCGTTTGGGGAACATAATAATGATTTTTTTCACAGATCATATTCAAGAAGACAATATCTTTAAGTGATGTCATCAATGACATTATATTTGACTGTTTTATTAAATGTCAGTGACATAGATAGATAGATAGATAGATAGATAGATAGATATTTATTTGGTATACTACACATACGTTGCAATATTCACAATATAATTTAAGATATATATATATAAAAGATGGCATTAAACAATATAATTGATATAAAATATCGGAATCAATCATTTTTAAAAGACATGAATTTATAAATATGATTCACATAAGATTATATTTGTATACCAAGGATAACCCATGAAAGCCAATGGCTTATTTCCAATGGGGTCCTTATACTCAAACATGTATATTAATTGGATGTTAATTAATATAAGGAGATAAATATAAATTGACATGTCAAGATCATTATCTTTTCCTTTTCATTAAGAATCAAAAACTCTTGCTCCATTAAAAAAATATAATAATGTTATGTTTATTTTCTTCTCTTCAAAAATTAAGGCTAAGATAATAGTGCGTTTATTTGTGTTAAAGAATGCAATCTCTTATTTACCTATTACATATTTTGACATTTTACTTTTGAATAATATTTTTTCTCTCACATCAATAAAGATAAGCTAGTTCAGAGGACAATGAAAATTTATTTACATGTAGTTGGTTATACAGTGAAAAAAACATTTAAGTAATTAAATACTCTGTTAATGAAGGAATTTGGTGGCGATCATTACTGAATACAATAATTTTCCTGTACAAATGTTGTTTTTCATTATCCTGGTTTAAATTTATATCGGTATTAATCATTCACAAACTAGTACAATAAATGAAGTGCTTAACAATGAAAACAATTAATTCATCACTTTGTTACAAGAGTCTTAAAAACAAATTACCTTCGATTTTAGCTTTAAAATATTTGACACAGAATATATGTACTTTAAAAAACCTAATATTATTACAAAAATTAGTTATTTTTATTCTGTAACCTTTGACATGGGCAACCACTGTATTCTGTTAAATCCAATCACTTGAATTCCATACGAATTTTAACACTGGTTGATGTATATCTATGTGTGTAACAAAGAAAATCATTATGACTTTACAAAATACTTGTTTTCTTTATAGCTTTTGATAATGAATTTCTGGCTTTGCATTCTCCAAATAATGTTAATTTTATTTTCAACAAAAACTAACCTTAATCATAGATCTCCAATTAATTCTTATTTAAAATTTTATTTTACCAGGACTTATGATTATATTTTTTACTCTCCATTGAATTATACGTTTGAAAGATGTTGAACAAATAGGAATTTTAATGAAATTAATAATACATTTTTTTTTTTACTTTTTTAATGAATAGAAAAAATATATAAAGATTGTTCAGACATTGTGAAAAGAGACCCAGACAAGATTGAACAAGATGGAGTGTATGTTATTTACGCTGACACATGGAGAGAGGTCTTCTGTGACATGACGACAGATGGAGGAGGGTGGACGGTGAGTAGTGTGTTTTATTGTCAATGTTATTCATCGACAACACCTGGAGATATGTCTACTGTGATATGAAGACAGATGGAGGGGGTGGACGCTGAGTAGTGTCTTTTATTGTCAGTTATACACTGGCAACACCTGGAGAGAGGTCTTCTGTGACATGTAGAAAGATGGAGGAAGATGGACGGTGAGTAGTGTGTTTTATTATCAATGTTGTACATCGACAACACCTGAAGATAGGTTTACTGTGACCTGACGACAGATGGAGGAGGATGGACGGTGTGTAGCGTTTTGAATGAAATGTTCTTTTATTGGTGATGACTAGAATATGAAAATGAACATAAAAACAATAAATAAATACTGAATCTTCAAGATCCTGATCATTGAGCTTGTTAAAATAAACGTCTGCATATTTTCATTTTCTGCCAAATGAACTCAATCCACTTCAGTTAGCTGAACAAAACAACAATGTGACAAATTGCTAATTTATAATTAGTTTGTCCAAAACAAATCAAAGATACTTATTCTTATCACCCAGTGACTCTAGATAACCAAAGAATAGCGAAAACCAGATATTCCTCCACACCGCAGCAAATTAATAGGATAGAAAAATGTAATGATCAATTTATTTCTTTTTTATTTTTATGACAAGTACCAATTAAGTAAATAAATGAATGCTGTTTACAGACTTTTCAGAAAAGACAAGACGGCGACTTGGATTTTTACCGAACATGGAACGAATATAAAGAGGGGTTTGGGAATGCCTCTAAAAACTACTGGTTAGGTACGTATGGGACATCTAAACCTCTACTGTTAATGCAGTCTAACATGTAACAAAAAATATAATATTTGTCGTCCACACTTCTTTTCTTTAAACATGTTAACTCAATGATAAATTGTATTTGCTGACAAGGCCATTGATCAAAGAACTTAGGAAACAATGACTTTAGAACAAGACTGCTAAATTCTTGTTTCATCAACTTGTTTGTTAATAACTAGTATTTACCTTGTTTTAGAAATTATCCATGCGTAGAGCATTCTCTTGCGTATCGAATCAACTGAGATATATACACTCCGTATGTAGATGATGAAGGTATATTGCTGATTAAGTAAGGAAAGTTGAGGATGGAAAAGTTAAAGTCATCACGTTTATCATAGAGCATGGTTGTTTGATTTCCATTAACGTCTTTTTCAAGTAAAATATCCCAAGTATGAATCTGATGTGTCAGACTCTGTGGTATCTTTTATCTCAAGATCACCAGGATATATCGTATTGACATGGGAATGGAAATAACCATTGTTAATTGACAATACGTCGTCAATATATATAAATAAATGTCGAGTTGAAGGCCACAGCAAGTATTTTCCTCTTTTCACGCATACGATTTTGCACGAATTCTGCTTCCTATGAATATAAAAATAGGTCTGCTAATAACAGGAAAAATAATAGGAAAAATATTCTTTAGAGTGAAATTGTTTTTTTTCCGTTGGTTAATATACATGGTCATACAGCTTATACGTTATTTTATGATTATCTCCAAGGTGTTTTATAAAACTACTCTATGCATTTCAAGTAAAATTGAACAGTAAACAATCTCACATTACCAGAAATTTTACAACGCGCTTAGTTGAATGATAGGGAAAAATAGTCTGTTTAGTAATAGAATATTAATTTTGTCTACATGTCAAAAAAGCACAAAAATTCGGTACCATAACGTTATGTGCCTGTTTTCCCCGTTTTTAAGGAAATGACGCAATTTATGAGTTGACAAAGAACAAGGACCAGGAACTTCGGGTTGAGCTACAAAGATTTAATGGCGAAAAAGCATACGCTCAGTACTCCACATTTTATCTTCGAGACGAAGACAATAAATACAAACTCACTGTGTCGGGGTACAGTGCTGCTATCCCACAAGTTGACATGGGATAGGATCGGATAGGATTCAGGATTGAGAAACATATAGAAGTTAATCCAATCCTATCCTATCCTATCCTATCCTGTATCCTACAGCCAATCAGATTCGAGCAAAGGTTTATTCATATTTCAGAATAAATTACAAAAACGAAATACGATATAAAATGTTTACAAAAGAAATATTTATAAATTTTTCAATAGAAAATAAAACATTCTTTTCTCTAAACACATATTTACATTATAAACTTCGAGTAACACGACGTACGATCTAACCGTGAACGATCACCGGAAGGTGGCAGAGGATAGTTTCGAATAAAGTACCGGTCAAAAAATAGAAGAAATAGAGAAACCTGAGGTTTGAATGCATATTATAGGTAATTTTATAGCTAGAATATTTTATGGGTGCATTTGGAGGGAATTGGTGGCCTTGTATGTTTTATTGAAATATGACACTTTAGTGTCACTACTACTGTACATGGGATATGGACTAGAAATACGAAACTAAGCTCAAAACTCGCTCTACCGGTATTTCACCAGAAAAGCGGGGTGGGTTCACAGGATGAATTGTAGCTTGAAAACAAGGTGGTTGAGCCATTATCTCTTGCTGTTCATTGGTATGTACAAATGTTATTCTGCAATTTGTGTGGTAGCTTAGGTCAGGCGCACGGGCCTGGAAGCAGATGCGGCTGCGGCGAAATAGTGAAAATAGGCTTGATTCACATGAAATTTTGAGATTGTCCCTGTGCCATCTTTAGAGCTCATTGTGTAAGTTGTACATGTTTTATTCCTAAAAGCTTCAAATTTCTCAAGGGACTACATCATACTATTATTACATGTAGAGGGAATTTAAAATTTTTCAATGCACATTTTTAAAGCAGCTCAATATTAGGTAAACCGTCAGTCAAACGTTTTGATTGCAAAAAAAACTATCCTCTGCCACCTTCAAGAATGCATCAATTTTTAGAAATGTGAATTTTAGTCTGATTTTTATACAAAAGGGTTTATTTATGTAAGTCAATTTAAAAAAATACTTTGTTTCTGTTATTTAAAATCTGTACAGTTAGGTATATTCACTAAAAAGCAAGGGGGGTTACTCTTTTCCAGCATACATTTTTAAAGACTTTGAACCATCAGCATAATAAATCATATAAGATTCAGGCATTTTTTGCCAGAGAATAAATTAATTGTTTGTATTTGATACTTTGGGTATTGTCGCATAATTAAAATCATGTCTTGCTTTAATTAATTAAATCTAATCAAAATTTAAGTGTATTAATTAGTGCGATATCACTGAAATTACATATATTTGCCATTTTTTCAACCTAATTTACTAAATATAATTATTTTGAAAATAAAAATCAGTCAGCATACCTAAATGTCACTAAACCTAACCATATATAGCACAAAAAAAACTTTTTTTGCTTTATTTTTCCAAATTTAACCTATTCTGTTATTGATATTTTCATGAAATATGCCCCCCCCCCCTTTTCAATTTTTAAATTTATCTATATTTAAATGTGACAGAATCTAAATTTTTCAATGGTTTGCTATTAAATGCCTATTTTTCTTTGAATAATAACAAAACAAAGAGTTTATATTGCATATTTAATGAAGTAATATCAATAAAATGTGCATTCTCATGTAATTATTGATTTCTGCTAGGCCCATATAATCTGCCCACAATTGCCCAGGATGGACAGAATAATCACTTTTAGTATTCAGGAGAATGAAATGTATGTATTTGATTACTCATAACTGTTAAAAGTAAATATCAGACACTTAGAAAGATTTCAGCTAGGAAAAACAAATTTTTACAGTGCATTTTCATTACACTGAAGAAATGGCTGCAGGGGTAGGGTGTTGAACAGCCATTTCCTGGACACTTTTTCTTTAGCACATGATGCAAGAGGGTTTTTTGCATATCATGATAAATATTTTGAAAGTTGAAAGGGGTTTTAACTTTGCAAAGAAGTTATAGGTATATAAAACCAAGTGAACAAGAGATAAAATGGAATTTCATAGAACATGAAAAGTAGGGGAGTATGTGATACATGTGAGTACATTTCACCAAGATGTGCCCTTTATATTTGACTTTTTACATATAAATGTATTTTGAAATAGATTAAAATTACCATTTAACACTTTTTTGCTGGTATATTTGTCATCTGGAGTTGTAAGAATTGCATTTGTTTTATGTGTAAGAAACAATATGGGGTTAAGGTGGTTGACCGAGAATTGGTGAGGTCTCTTATTTGGCCATAACTTTTTTATTTTTCAATGAATCAAGACATATTTGGTATATTTTTACTCAGAATTGCATGTTCTTTTTGAATTGAGCAAGGTTTATTACTTGCAAGACAAACTTTGAAAGTTAAAGGTGGCAGAGGATAGTTTCGAATAAAGTACCGGTCAAAAAATAGAAGAAATAGAGAAACCTGAGGTTTGAATGCATATTATAGGTAATTTTATAGCTAGAATATTTTATGGGTGCATTTGGAGGGAATTGGTGGCCTTGTATGTTTTATTGAAATATGACACTTTAGTGTCACTACTACTGTACATGGGATATGGACTAGAAATACGAAACTAAGCTCAAAACTCGCTCTACCGGTATTTCACCAGAAAAGCGGGGTGGGTTCACAGGATGAATAGTAGCTTGAAAACAAGGTGGTTGAGCCATTATCTCTTGCTGTTCATTGGTATGTACAAATGTTATTCTGCAATTTGTGTGGTAGCTTAGGTCAGGCGCACGGGCCTGGAAGCAGATGCGGCTGCGGCGAAATAGTGAAAATAGGCTTGATTCACATGAAATTTTGAGATTGTCCCTGTGCCATCTTTAGAGCTCATTGTGTAAGTTGTACATGTTTTATTCCTAAAAGCTTCAAATTTCTCAAGGGACTACATCATACTATTATTACATGTAGAGGGAATTTAAAATTTTTCAATGCACATTTTTAAAGCAGCTCAATATTAGGTAAACCGTCAGTCAAACGTTTTGATTGCAAAAAAAACTATCCTCTGCCACCGAAGAATTGGGAATGTAAACAACGAGGAGCCAAGGCATCGAAAGACCGTATTTCTTCAGCTTGCTTGGATGATTTAACCGATTCTTACTTGTGTAAAAGTGTGATGACATGTTTTTCTGTTAAATATGCTCTGTTTGTTTGGATAATTCCACAGAAACCGTCAACAACGGACTTGAATAGATGATTTGCGATATCATGTAAGTATACTTCACACTGTACTCTGTACATGTGTGCATTTTTATACATATTTATCCCTTTAAACAATGTTCTTATGTCTTAAACTATAAACATTTTAGTAGTGTAGACAGAAGCGGGTGGGGGGGGGGGGGGAGGTAATATTTTCAAATACTGTGTCATATGATTCAATCAGCTATCAATAAGCTCTAAGACTAAAACAATCATATGTATTATGCCTAAATCAGGTTGTTACTCTCATCATTTTCCTATAAAGGTCAGAAAATAGTTTGTTTTTTTTCATTTCTGTGTAATTAATAATAAATGAATGTAGAATCACCATGACCATTTCTAATGCTTCTGCTTAAATGTTTAATGAGCTCACTCAGCAGTGCACTTACATATTGTACATGTATGTATGATGTATTGTGAGTTATGAAACATAAGTTAATCTTTTCATTTTTATCATTACAGTAAATGGATTGTCTGCACTCATGCGTCATCGCAGTACGAGGATTTCAACCTAAAAAGTATGTATGATTTTATTTTCATCATGTATTTTCACATGGTCATTAAAATACATAAACATCATTATCTGAGTTGACGTGACATGTCTGCAGTTACTCGGAACAAGTGATTTTCTTCTTTCAAAAATATTGAGAGTAAAACTGAAAGAAATGTTGAATTTTTCTGGTCATCATGTTGGAGTATCATAGATTTTCATATTCAAATTTCAAGACCCAAAAAAAAAAACCAAGAAAAAACATTAAATAGATAAATACAAGCAGAAAATAAAGAAAAGTCACTAAAACAAATGTATTCATACTTGTAAGCAAGTTGACAAGATAAAATGAATTATAATGTAGAAGTAAATTAAATGTTAAATAAGATTTTTTTTTATTTATTTTCTTATGACTGAGGTTGCAGTATAAGATTTTATTTTTCATGATTTCTAAATGCATTACTTTTGAGAGAGAAAAAGGTGAAATTAAAACCAATTGTACATGAAATGTGAAAGATAGTCACAATCAAAAACATTTTAAACATTTTAAATGTGTATGAAATGTGTATGACAAAATTTACAATCAACATGCCTATAATTTCATTTTATGTTTTTTTTTCAGGAAACCCTGCACATTTGCAGCTGTACAGAATGCAGTTCATGCCATATGCTGTAAGAGTAAATGATGAAAGATGTTCAAACCAGTGTCACGGAGTCCTAAGTCTGAAATCATGGTGTTTTTATTAAGGAGATCAGTGTGTTTTCTGTGCATTGTTGACATTTGAAGAACTGTTCGGTTTATGACCATCTCTGACAATAACTCTGACATTTGAATTTCAAATTGAGCGTCGTCGGATAAGAAAACCAAATTATATGCATGTAAAACATTATACAAGTGTAATAAAAACATTGATAAACCTAAATTTAAACAAAGTTCATGTACATGTATCTGTGATCTTTGCATTGAAATTCATAAATGCTGTACATGGATACTATTAATGACTTTGTCTCATGGTAATGGAATATTCAATTGTTAAACATTGTTTAGGAATCACCTTGAATAAAAATATTGTGAACTTGATAAAGTATTTTTCCTCATTTAAACACTGAAAATTTTATGATCAAATGTCAAGGTCAAATACAAAGCTTACTCAAGAATGTGTTATAAAGGCTGTAAGTACTGTGAATTCTTATGCATCTTTTATAAGATCTTTAAGGAACATGCATGGAGCATTTTAATATTTCTCAATCTGACACTGATTAACATTCAAGATCAAATGCCAAGGTCAAATATAAACTTGTTTTACTCAAGAATGAGTTATACATGTTAATAATGTGAATTCTGAATTTCTCATGAATGTTTTATAAGATCTTAGAAACATGTGTGACCTCACTACAATATTTATTAATGTCAATCTGTCAACCAATATCAAATTTAGAAAATATATTCTATTAAACATGAATTATTAAATTTTTACACACAAAAAAAAATTGAAAATTGAAATACATTTGTACGGTGGTGAGCTTACCATAAACTGAGCAAAAACTGAAGTGAAATGAAAAAAATTAACAATTAGATTATCTTGAATTTAGCAACTATATGTTTTGCATGTTTGAAAAATATCACATACAATAGATAATGAACTGAAATTTAAAAAAAAGAATAAATTATGAATTTAAATAAAAAAAACTACAATTAATATTGATATTATAAGACAATTTCACATTTACAATGTTTATTATCTGAAAGTCAAGATATTCTAGATCTACATTTGACTTGTCTGTTTGGTTTATGGTCTAGTCATATCTTTTTTTTCAGAACTGCATACAGAAAAACCTGTTACACAGGCACAGTTAGACTTGATCTATACATGTACATGCATGTTATTTTCATGGTGCTCAGTTTAGGAAAAAATAAAATTTTACATGGAACATATAGTTACTTAAACATTATTACCATATAGGCATATGCTTTTTAAAAATAATTAAATATTACACGTCGGACGCAAGTCGCGATCCCGGGTCTCACGATCATTGTTAGTAAGAAATTTAAAACACTAAGTATATTTTTCTTTAATTCTTCTGGTAGGCCAATTTCTTTACATTTGTTTGCAAAATCAGTATTTGTCCACGTGTAAGTACGATCTGTTTGTTAACATTATTTTTTAACATGGTTATGATAATCGTAAATTTAATTTGTGCGGTCAGTCGGGAATAATGGAATGCCGATCTCGATTATTTTTCTCCATTAACATATATAACATTTCAATGAATACCGTAAATATATATGATTTTACTTTCTGGTAATTCCCTTTTTTTCGTTTTGTCAAATTAATTCCTAAAGATTAAAAAACTGAGAGTTGCAGGATAGGATAGGATAGGATTAGACTGAAATCACAGGATAGGATTGTGGAAGCAGGATTCACGATAGGATAGGATAGAATTGTCAACTTATAGGATAGCAGCACTGTATTCAGGAACAGCAGGTATGTATATATCCATCGATTTACTTACCAAAAAGAGGTCCAGGGGCCACGACGCTCACCTGAGCAATTGACTAGAAAAAAGCACATATCAGATCCGAACTGAAAGTTAACTGAGGGCGGGGAGGGGGAGGGGGCTTGAATTTTAACCCCCAGGGGGTCATGATTTGAACAAACTAGAATCTACAATACCTGAGGATGATTAACTATAAATATCACTAAGCATGGCTTTGAAGTACTTGAAAAGAAGATTTAAAAAGGTTTCCCTATATATTGCCATTTAAAACTTTTATCGGCCATTTGGCCCCACCCTACTCCCGGGGGTCATGATTTGAACATCTTTCCTGGCCCAGTGGTTCTTGAGAAGAAGATTTTTAAAGATTTTTCCTATATCTTCCTTTGTAAAACCTTTATTGACCATATTGGCCCAACCCTACCCCCGGGGGTCATGATTTGAACAAACTTGAATCTACACTACCTGAAGATGATTCCACATGAGTTTCATCTTTCCTGGCCCAGTGGTTCTTGAGAAGAAGATTTTTAAAGATTTTTCCTAAATATTCCTATCTAAAACTTTGATTGGCTATTTTGGCCCCACCCTACCCCCCGGGGTCATGATTTGAACAAACTTGAATCTACACTACCTGAGGATGATTCCACATGAGTTTCATCTTTCCTGGTTTTTGAGGAGAAGATTTTTCAAAAATGTTCCTATATATCCCTATGTAAAATTTTTATCGGCCATTTTAGCCCCACTCTACCCCAAGGGATCATGATTTTAATAAAGTTGAATCTACACTACCTGAAGATGATTCCACATGAGTTTCATCTTTCCTGGCTCAGTGGTTCTTGAGAAGAAGATATTTAAAGATTGTTCCTATATATTCCTATGTTAAACTTTGATCGGCCCAGTGGTTCTTGAGAAGAAGAGTTTTTAAAAATGCCATAAATTTTTCTCTGATTCATAATTATCTCCCCTTGGAAAAGGGCGTGGCCCTTCATTTGAACAAAGTTGAATTCCCTTAACCCAAGGATACTTTGTAGCAAGTTTGGTTGAAATTGGCCCAGTGGTTCTTGAGAAGAAGATGAAAATGTGAAAAGTTTACAACAACGACAAGGACAATGACGACTACAACGACAACGACGACTACAACGACTACGACGACAACGACAGACAACGGACAAATTTTGATCAGAAAAGCTCACTTGAGCCTTTGGCTCAGGTGAGCTAATAATATATAAAATATTTGTATGTAATTACTACACTACGCAATACCCTACATATTTCTTAAGTCTAACTGACAACAGTGATTACGATGTGCGTTGTTATAATCATTGTTTCATTAGATCATGGATTTTAATGTTAACTTTACTCTGTTATACAGGTGATAGTTTGACTGCTGCTCACAGTGGAATGAAGTTTTCAACAAAGGACCAGGATAACGACATCTGGAGTGGTCACTGTGCTACATACAGACACGGAGCCTGGTGGTACAGCAACTGTCTCGACTCAAACCTGAACGGACTGTACGGACAGACTGGTGGTTTTGGTGCTATGTTTTGGTTGAACTGGAAAGGATTTGAAGCATTAAAACAGACTGTGATGATGATCAGACAGAAAAACTAGAGAACTTTCATAATCAGATCTGACACATCATTACAAATCTGATTTATTTTATATTGACAAACAAAACAAACACTTTACGTTGTTTTCGTATTCAAGTAACATATTTTTAGACATTTAAGTTCCTTCTTCTTCAGTATTTCTAACATTGAGTTAAATTTTTAACAATCATGTTTTCTTCCTATTAAAGAATAAATGTTGTTTATAATAAAGGTGGTGGTTATAAGCAATAAAACCTCAAGGCAGACAATGCGTGTGTAAGTTTTACACTTCATATTTGCACACACAAATGTCTTTTTAACAGTAGTGTTAACTGTGCTACTGACAGCCACGTTTCTTTAGCTAAATTAAATTTAAACTTTTCTGCTATTAAATTATGAAATTAATCGGTAATTGTTTTAAATCTGTGATATTTATGAAACGCGACTGATTTAAATTGTGAAACTTACATGGATCTTCTCGCTTTATGTAAAGAATCATTCTAAATCAAGAGTAAACTTATCAAAATTACGCCATGTATTACTTTCATCATTATGTGTTTAAATGAAATAATTAAGACTGTTCATCTAAATTTCATATTAAAGTCAGAAAAATGAGTTTCGACCTATAAAATTCAATTATTTCTCTGTCTTGCAGTTTTTCTTTTAAATAGTTGAAAAGAATATAGTTAAATACAGGTAGTCATATATAATATGTTATAATGAATTAATTTTTAGATGCTTTTCAAACAAATTTTCTAACTGTTACATAAAACATAATGAAAAATCAATTTAAAATGTTTTTGATTCTTGATTCAAATGGAAAAAAAATCCGATTGTTCCATTAGTTGTCTTTAAAATAAAACAGGATCCGTGTGCCAACTTTGGTGTGAATCTCGGATATTGCCTCTTTTATAAATTTGAATTTTGTGGACCCATGAAGATGGAATTAGCGGAATGGGGACTGTATAATTATTTCTCTATATAGTGGAAGTGCATTATTTCTTTAAAAATCTTTTTTCCTGCTTTCTACTAAAAACAACAAGTTTTACGAAGCATTAAGTTATGATGAGTAAGGGTTCCTCTTCCAGGATTATGAAATCTGTGGCCTCTGGCTTGGAGGTTCTAGTGTTATGTTGGGGCATAATTGATTATATAGCCAGAAATTCTTTTTAAAAAATCTTCTCAGCTCCTTGTTATTATGTAACTAAATAAATAAATGGTCATGATCAGCAAGGGTACCTCTTCCAATGTTGTGAATTTCATGCCCCCTGCATCAGAGATTTTGGTGAACGGGGGAGGGGGTTGTTCGTTATGTACTGAAAATTTTCCAATTTTTTTATATTATTCTTCGTTCCTGTGTATTACGTAAATAAACTAATAGCATGGTTATGTTAGCAAGGATGCCCCTTCAAAAACCGTGGCTCCAGGTTTAAGGGTTTTGTTAAAAGGGGTCTCTATTGATTTTTAGTGAAATATGCAAATTGCTTGAAAATTTTCTCAGCTCTTCGGTATAATGTAAATAATCTACATATATGGTTATGGATATGATAAGCGACGATGGCTCTTCCACAACTGTGAAATTCCTGACCCAATTGTTAGGGGATTCTGGTGAAGGCAGTGGGCTTCTCGATTATCAAGTGAAAATGCATTATTTCTTTGAAAAGGGGAGGGGAGCTTCTTCCAGAATAGTGAGTTTCAATGCCTCTGGGTCAGAAATTCAGGTGTAAGCTTGGAATCTATTGATGATACAGTAAAAATGCTTTAGTCCTATTAAATAATCTTGTCTGGTTTTTTTGTGGGGGGGGGTCTCAACTTCTAATCAACTTGATCTTCAACCAAGTGCATAGACGTTATAATTTGGGGTTAAAAGTACCCAAGAAATTTTATTTTGTTGATAGTCTAGCTGCAAGGTGAAGGTGATAAATTGGGACAGAAACAAATTTATGAGCTGTCAATGGGTTCTAGACTCATTATTTCGTTGATCCTGATCATCCTATTTTTTCTTGTTATGGTAATTGAGCTTCATCCATCCGTTTATTTTTTACTTTTATAGTTCATCTAAATTGTATTATACTTATCACTGAGTCAAATGCTGACTGACATTTTTCATACTAATTGTTTGTCCATTATTTATACACTGAGTTGACGACGGATTTTTCTGTTATTTCCTGATCATGACAAGGAGCACACCGCGGGTGTGACCGGTCGGCAGGGGATGCTCACTCCTCCATGGCACCTGATCCCACCTCTGATGTTTCGGGTGTCTGTGTTTGCTCTGCTCTTATTTTGTATTGTTTTATGGACTTTGAGATTGAATACTGTTCGTTATCTCCATATCCTTCTACTTAATTAGGTGAACGTAAAGGCCCCCGGACCTTTTGTTTTACATATAAATGTACATCTAAGGAATCAAGTTCAAATTTGTAAAAAGTCATGTCTGTAGGGATTATCGGGGAAACTAACGACAGTTGGAAGCGTAGTACCTTATAAATAATGGACGTTTTCTAATTATCTGCGTTGCCAACATCGTTAATGCCCTGGCATACCCAGCAGACTAGAGTGATTCTTTAAATGTTGTAAAAATAAGAGACCACTCAGTTTGTAATCACTCACTCTTACAATACCAAATTAATGTAGCATGAATAAAACTTTGTAATCAGTCACTGTTACAATACCACATTAATATAGCACAAATAAGAGTATGTAATTAGTCAATGCTTTAATACCACATTAATGTTGTACAAATAAGACTTTGTATTTAGTTAATGCTTCAATACCACATTAATGTTGTACAAATCAAACAGTAATTATTCAATTTTAAAGAATCACATTTATGCTGTACAGAAAGTCTTTGCAATGTGTCAGTTTTTAAAACAATGTTGTTTAGATTGTAATTTTAAGCACAGCTGAGCTGAAAGCTAAAGCGAGCTTTTCTGGTTATCTATTGTCCGTCGTCGGTCCGTCTAGTTGCCCGTCTTTCTGTAAACTTTTCACATTCTCAAAAATCTCTGGGCCAATTTTGAACAAAGCTACGAAAAAGTCAGAAAAGCTAAAACTTATATGGAAGCATCCTGGGGTAGAGTTCATTCTAAATTGTTGAAGTCATGATCCCTGGGGTGTTACTTCGGGGCCACAATAGCCTCACTGCAACAATGGGGAAAATCTGCTATTAAACAGCAGGTCGAAAGTTACTCAGGTGAGCGTTGTGAAAAATTGACCTTTTGTTTGTATATGCATTACATATTGCAGTTTTATAAAACATAATGTAGTGCAATTTAGATTTCATAATGTGTAAACCTTCTGTCTTAATTTTAAGAAATCCAAATATTTTTTTTATTAATATTGGCATTTTAGGAAAACAGGCACATCTGGAAACTCCAGGGTAGAAATATTTTTTTGTAAAAAAATCTTAAATGATAAAGAATATCTTTCATTGTAGAACACTCACAAAATCTACTGATACACAGCAATGAAATCCGCAAAGTTTTATGTCTGATAAATACCTTAAAAACAAGATGACGTTTTACAAAGAAGCTAGAACTGGTCATTTTAACGGAACCAAAAACACACAGAAAAAAATAGCTTAAATTGTTACGAATAGCTGATTTAAAATGAGAATTTTAAATATCAAAGGAAATGTTTATGTTTTTCTTGTCCACCCATGGTTATCCTTATTCGATCGATTTCTTAATCAGTAGGTCTCTGTGTTTTTTTTTTCAAAGTGAAACATTGAAAATACAAGCGTGAAACCACAATTCATGTCACAACTGATATTATGTTTAATGATTGACATAGTGAAACTTGTCTTTTCCGGGTGTTGCGTAATCCAAAACTTTTTGTAATACGGAGTAACCTTTAACTCCCTAGCAGTAAATTCAATATCGTCTTATATGTATATGTAATGTTGCCTAATCCGGACAATATCTTGGAACCAGCTGTCTCCGGATTAGACGAACGATATGGAGATAACGAACAGTATTCAATCTCAAAGTCCATTAAACAAAATACAAAATAAGAGCAGAGCAAACAAGGACCTCCGAAACATCAGAGGTGGGATCAAGTGCCAAAATTTACAGAATTTTGTTAGCAACAAAATTTAATTTTGTTAGTAACAAAATTTAATAAACATTTGTATTCATATATTATTCGATTTTTGCTACAAAATTGTTCATTATCACTGATTATATAAAATCCTTTTTTATATTATTAAGACAAATACAACGTCAGGGTTTATCGGCGCACGGGAAGAGTGTTACTGACGTCGTTATGAGGTCAATTTTATTTTTTAAATCTCTCAGTCACTAATTTCTAAGATTGTTACTGCTTTTTCTATAAACCGCCTTGTTTCTATTCTAGCAATAAATACATTTTAACCTTGTACAAATGTCATTTCTAAATTTATTCCTTTCATGTAAATCTTTATATCATCAGATTCAAATTGACTGTCGAAGAGAATCGTCACTACGACGTCAGAACATTCCTGCCGAGCGGCGATATAGACGAGACCTAGTGTTGATTTTGATATTTTATAAAGAAGTTCATATGAATGAAGTTTTAGGACATAAGTCAAGATAGATAGAAACATGAGTATTTCATTTTTAGCTCACCTGAGCCGAAGGCTCAAGTGAGCTTTTCTGATCACATTTTGTCCGTCGTCCGTCCGTCTGTCTGTCTGTCTGTCTGTCTGTCTGTCTGTCTGTCCGTCCGTCTGTCTGTCCGTCTGTAAACTTTTCACATTTTCGACTTCTTTTCAAGAACCACAGGGCCAATTTTGACCAAACTTGGTACAAAGTATCCTTGGGTGAAGGGGAATTTAAATTGTTAAAATGAAGGGACATATCCCCTCGCAAGGGGAGATAATCAAGAAAAGACAAAAATAGGGTTGGGTCATTAAAAAATCTTCTTCTCACGAACCACTGGGACAGTAAAGCTGAAACATGTGAAGAAGCATCCTGGGGTAGTGTAGATTCTAAATTGTTAACATCATGACCCCCAGGGGAAGGGCGGGCCACAATGGGGAATCAAAATTTTACATAAAAATATATATAGGAAAAATCTTTGAAAATCTTCTCAAGAACCACTGGGCCAGAAAAGCTGAAACTTATGTGGAAGCATCCTGGTATAGTGTAGATTCTAAATTGTTCACATCATGACCCCCGGGGGAAGGGCGGGGCCACAATGGGGAATCAAAGTTTTACATAGAAATATATAGGAAAAATCTTTGAAAATTTTCTTCTCAAGAACCACTGGGCCAGAAAAGCTGAAGCTTATGTGGAAGCATCCTGGTATAATGTAGATTCTAAATTGTTCAAATAATGACCCGCGGAGGAAGGGCGGGGCCACAATGGGGAATCAAAATTTTATATAGAAATATATAGTAAAAATCTTCTTCTCAAGAACCACTGGGCCAGAAAAAGTGAAGCTTATGTTGAAGAATTCTGGCGTAGTGTAAATTCTCAATTGTAGGAATCATGACCCGCGGGGGAAAGGCGGGGCCATTATAGGGAATCAAAGTTTTACATAGAAATATATAGGAAAAATCTTTGAAAATCTTCTTTTCAGGAACCACTGGGCCAGAAAAGCTGAAACATATGTGCCCATGGAAGGATCATGGGGTAGTGTAGATTTCAAAATGTTTGAATTATGATCAGTGAAGTAGGGTGGGGATGCATTATGTATAACAAGGGGGAAATCTGGTAAAGAACAGAATGGTCAAAGCTTCTCAGATGAGCGATGTGGCCCATGGGCCTCTTGTTTTATGAATACTCTTGAATTTTAAGGATTTTATTGTAGTTATGACAATACTTTTGGATCAACCCTAGTAAAACATTCTTCTTTTTGAGTATTTGCCCATTTTAAGTACTATAATATATATTTTTATTCAATATCAAACAATGTTGTAAAACTGTTCTTAATTAATGTGCTTTTTATAATAAAATCATAAATGTTTTGTTGTCTTTTCGTTGATTTTTAACTTGTCATTGATATATGTCAAAAGGACTATTTATTTGTCAATGATTGACATTCCAAATTTTGTTGCATTAAATCAGGGTCAGAAATCAGCACAACTATATTCTCTGTTAATCAGGTGTTAAGAAGGCGCTTGATTCAAATTTGATTATAGGAATAAAGACCCGTAAAAGGTACACCACAAGACCACTGAAATAAATCTACTTATTCCTTGGGAATGGTGGACACTTAGGGTCTACTAGACTAGCGGACGCTTAGATCTTTTAAAATCATAAATGGACTTTTTTTCCCAATCCACTCTAGGTTTTTGAAATTTTAATAAATAAAAGTGTTTTGATTATTTAGCAATGCTACAATATGAACTATTATGGGAAATATCCTCAATTTGAAATAGGCAGACCTCAACGACTGCAATATATTTCAGAAAAAAAAAACAGTAAATGTCCTGTAGAAACTACCAACAAAAAATTAGAAACTTTAAAAATCTGTAATTGTGTCAAGATGATCGGTCTTTACTGTTTTTGGCAAGTTTTAGTTCTGTTACAGACTTGCTACTCTCAATGCTTCGACGCATTTGACCCCAAAACTTTGCTTAAAAGCAATTAAAAAAATCCTTATTGCGTGGTTTTAATCGTTTGAAAATTGCTGATATTCTAATGTGCATGATGATTTGTTTTAAGTTTGAGTTGTGTCGCTTAGTGGAATGGATACACAAAGAAAAAATATGCCGGATGAACGCAAGATTTGCCATCAAGAATCATCGCAGTCTATTGATTAAAGGCACAACCTTTCATGTCCAACGGGAACATATTTTTCCAGCGGTAAGAGAGAGATCTTCACACATTTAAACAATATTGAATGTAAAACTATTTCAACAAGAAAACATTGATGTAACCATCAATTGTCGCCCGGGAAATATATAAAGTAAACTATGAAAATGAGTCTTGATGAACAAACCGCTTCGATATGTGTAAAAAGGCATGCGTCTAATTGATAGAGACGATAGTCGCAAATATTGAAAACAAACTTGTAGTCGGATAAAAATCAATCAAAAACGAAATCATTTTAACTTGATCAATCCCCAAAGTTAATGCTGGCTGCATTAAGCATAAATTGAAGTTAGACATAAGCATCATTTATATCTAAAAATGTATTAATTTTCAATCTTAGAATACAAAACACGAACTGTGCAGAGTACGTTTTTATCCGAGAGGTAAAATTCGATGTTCTAAAAAAAGGGACCTGTCGTTGTTTCGATTGATTGATTGATTGTATATTGTTTACAATGTAACGTCCCTCTTGAGAATTTTTCACTCATATGGAGACGTCACCGATGCTGGTGAAGGGCTTCAAATTTAGACCTATACTCGGCACTCAGGGCCATTGAGCAGTGAGGGTTCTTTATCGTGCCAACGCCTACCGTGACACGGGACCTACGTTTTAAGGTCATATCCGAAAGACCCGTGACTTTCACTTCTAGTGCCGAGCGCTTGGCGAAGGAACAGTCACTACCTTTGCTTACGCCTTAGGTATGACGCGGCGGCGCGATCGAGAATCGAACCCGGGCCTCCCGATCACGAAGCGAACGCTCTACCACTAGGCTACCGTGACCGGTTCGTTGTTTCGATAGTAAATGATAAGTAACTTTATATATTAAATATGAAAAACATAAATATTTTTACAGATTCACTTTATGGAAGTAAATATATTATGCATCTCGTTATTTATAAACGGAAATTATATTCTGATTAACAATCTTTTCAATGTTTAGAAATCTTTTAATTCTGCATAACTTCTTCCACCCCATTCCCCATGCACCAACACTTAAACTTATATGTATAGAGCATCCCGGTCCTCCGGGCAGCAATAATCGCAACTCTAAGTTCATTTGGCTCTTACATTCCGTGGGCATTTGTCTGAATCATTCCTGTATTGAGAATTTAATGAAGCCGATTCACCCGTTTGTCCGATTTACGAAGACGACCTAAATACTCCAGTAGCAGAAACGGAAATAGCCACACAGGAAGTGAACGTAGAGAATTTGGCAGCAGGGGCGTAGTATCCGGGGGGGGGGGGGGCAGGGGGTCCTGGCCCCCCCACTTTTTTTCCCAACCTTACTTACACTATAGGAAATGTTAATTGAAAGCCTGGTTGCCCCCCCCCCCCCCCACTTTTAGAAATGTACCGAAAATGTAGTATAAGAATTGGTACTTAAAGTAGTTGACACTGAGAAAAAGTTTACCTAACCCCCCCACCCCCCCCCCCCTTTGCTTGTCAACTTTTTCAGGTAAGTAAAAAAAAAAAATTCTGCCTGCCCCCCCCCCCCCCCCACTTTCAAAAACGATGCTACGCCACTGGGCAGGATGGAGATACCTACTTGGATTTTGGTTCGGATTGATTTCACTTTGTACATCTTTATCGTTTGTGGCCTATAGATTCTTTCCAGGAGAATTTGTATTGTGGGCTACGCGAGAGTTGATCATTATATTCTTTTTTTTTGGTCGTAGTTGTCATATTGATCAGTGTTTTGTTTAAATTTTGGAAATCTAAAGAAAGGACAGGGGACGGATATCGACAATGTAGAGCGCCGAGAATATCGCCGAGAGGTAGAAGTGATTTTGTCGCAACACCAGGAATTACTAATCAAGCTGGAAGCAGTGTAAGTATTCCAGTTAAACGAAAAATTTCCGGAGATGGAGCAGCTACCTGGACGGAGTTCTATAGATATTTTGAGAATGTTGCTACTTTAAATCAGTGGACTATGCAAAGGAAAGAGGTGTGCTGTTAACTACTTTACGCGGTCAGGCAGGGACTTATGCGTACGGACTGCCAGACAATACCTTGGGGAATTATAAGCTTTTGACAAATGCATTAAACGAAAGATTTGGTCACACAACCTTCAAGAATAGCTACATTGCTGAAGCAAAATTGCGCCGAAAACGTGCAAATGAAACATTCAGAGATTACGGACAAGCTGTAGAAGATCTGTACAGAAGAGCTCATCCTGGTAACCGAGCCTGCATCGAGGAAAACGGTCTGAAGACGATTCTTGACAATTGTTCTGAAATCGAAGAGTTCAGAATGGCAGTTAAGCGAACGCGACCGAAAACAGTCCAAGAAGCAGTTACTTCAGCCATGCAAGAGGAATGTATCCGGATAGGCGAGGAACAATCTGCAAACAATTCTAGATCATCAAGAAAAGAGATTTATGCAGTGAACGCAAAGCCTACATATCAGGTACTGTAGGAGATAAAAGTTATCAAAATACAAGAAACCTACAGGTGAATACAATTAAAAGGAGATGCTATACATGTGGTTCAGAGGGTCATCTGAGAAACCGTTGTCCTAAAACAAGACCAGTCGTAAAGAGAGCGAATGGCGGAGCAGTTCCTCAGGGAGAAGCAGCGCCGCCGAGGTAGTAGGCCATGCATTGTACGGCTACATAAACTGGCCTGGCACCGATTTGGATGCAAATTCTTCATCTTCTGGTTATCAAGGAACCAATACTGATGATAATGCTTTCATAGAGAGGGGATTTGATGCTGAAATTAGAAGAGATATTACAGAAGAATCTGCAAATTTTCCATCTTGTCTTAAATTCGAAGCCAGTAAGTGCAAAATAGGGTTTTACGTCGATGGCTTGATTCAGGGCACATCAGTAACGTGGAAAGTAGACACCAGAGCGAAGAATACCTTTATAACTGAAGAGCTATTCAATGAAATTCCTCCTGAAAATCGACCAGTGCTGGAGCCAGCTAAAATTAGATGCTGTCATGAGACAGTAATACCCGCACTAAGGTGTTTGCCTCTAAATACACAATCCTACGGGCGGCTTTCCAAGGAAAAAGTCAAATAATTCTATATAATTCAGGCACGTAGCATCGTTTTTGAAAGTGGGGGGGCCAACCTGAGAAAATTTTTTTACTTACCTAAAAAATTTAAGAAGCAAAAAAAAAAAAATTAAATGGGGGGGGGGGGGGGGCGGGTAGTGGCCACCTTTTTCTCAAGGCAAAATTACTTTCACTTCCAATTTTTTTCCCAGATTTCCTTGCTATGAATATACTGTGGTAAGAAGTGGGGGCAACCATCATTTCAATGGACATTTTCTTATAGTATATGTAATGTTGGGAAAAAAGTGGGGCCTGCAACCCCCCCCCCACCCCCCGGTTGCTACGTGCCTGTAATTTACATGTATTCATCAAATGTAGTATGAAATTCTCCCTGTGACCTATAACTCAGAACCTCTTATATTTATTTTACATGCTTAATTCATTATATACCAGTTTGAATTCTATTAATGATGTAAATTAGATTTTGTTAAATGTTTTGCTCATAATAGGACCTTTTTAAATTTACTAATCCCCCCTCCCCCTCGACACCACAATCACACAGTACATACTTTTTGGAATAGGCTAGATGGAACAGTTTTGCTAAAACATTGTTTGTTATGAATTAATTTAAAATTTGTTCTTGACATGTAAATTCTACATCACACCCATTATCATATTTTTAGATAAAACTCCATTCGGTACACCTCGGCCGATTCCCACTTCATCTGATAAGGTGACAGAATCGACAGCACGAAGGTTTGAGTAGCATTAGAACATGCTGCAGTGTGGTGTGCATTGGATTAATTCATTAATCATATTTTGTGTTATAATTGGATTTATATTTCATGAAGTTGACAAGACCTATGGAGGTCGGTAAGTACAAGTTTAAGTATAGTGGGGGGGGGGGGGGGGGGGGGGGTAAACCCAAACGATTAGGTTAAAGTTCAAAAAGGGTCAAAGATCATCGCATGCCACACTAGACGAATTTCATATTGTGAAGTTATCTCCCATTGTCGATGTGATATTCAGTTACTGCCAATACTGGTGCGGATCCAGAATTTTTTTTCGGGAGTAGGGACGGGAGTTCACATCTCAGTCAAAAAATCCAGCCCAGAATTTCCTGACAAGCAGGAGAAAAAAAACCTCATAAACTGAAAACAAATAAACAAAATAAAAACAATAATAGTGGGGTCAATGTTTTCTTAGTTAGGGGGAGGATGTCCAAAGTCATTTTTTATTTGCTTCAGTATATAGTCTTGTTTAAATAACAAAGCAAATTCCAGGGTGGGGTCCAATCTCCCTACCCACTCCCTGTCCCTGAAAAACAATCTATTTTGTGATTCCAATTAAATAGTATATTTTTTTTCCATTTGACTAATTATACATATTTTGTTTCTTGTGTTTATATTATGTCTGTCTATTTGTCTGCAGAAATTATAACCTTGCCCATAAGTTTTAAGTGGGATGGGCTATACAAATTGCTTCCACATCTTATAGGTTTATTTCTTGTGACAATTAAGACATTTTATTTGGGTACCATTAATTTTTACCTCTGATCGCTTTTTTTTACAAGAAAAATACACAACTTTAAACTTGGCCTAAATTTTGATCAGTAGGTGCTAGGGCTTTCATGCTTAATATGTGTATTCATTGTGAACTGTCAACAGGTATAAATATGTTTGACCTTGACCCTAGAGTTTGAACCACTTAAAAAAATTAACCTTGGCAATTAACTTTTGAACAGGAAGTACTAGGGATTACTTATTTCACATGTGCATTCTTTGTGACAAGACTTTTTTTCTGATACCAAGAATTTGAACCCTTTGACCTTGACCTTTGAGTTTGACATATATTTGAGAAACTTCAACCTTCGCCATAGGCTTCCATACAGGGACATCAGTGTTTCACAAACACATCTTGTCTTCATTATTATTTGATGGTGTCTCCATATGAGGGAAAAATTCCCGAGAGAGATGTATTCACAACAAACAAACAAATTACTAAAGAAAATATAAAACATGAATATGTTGGTCATGCATATCTCTGCATGAAAAAAACAGCTTTTCAAATACTGCAACCATATTGTAACCCTTTCAAAACACTCATTTGAGCTTTTCTGGTTTCCTTATCATATAACGTCTGTCGTGACATGTCGTCCATCTGTTTGTCTGAAAACTAATCTTACATTTTTAACTTCTCTAGAACCACTGGGCCAATTTTACCCATGCAATTCATATAGAAATATGTATTATGATGATTAGGCTTCTGAGTAACATTAAGGAGGACTTCAGAAAAGACAGGACTATTTGCACAAAAAACGTCATTTTTCCACCCTCATTTGACCCCCGGGGCAAAATCTAAATTCCTTAACCTTACTGCACATCTACCTGACACCAACAACCATCTCCCAAAAGATGATTAGGCTACTGTGTAACATGTAAGAGGAGATCAGGGAAGACGGGGCTTTTTGCATAAAAAACGTCATTTTTCGACCCCCATTTGACCCCCCGGGGCAAAATCAAAATTCCGAAACCTTACTGCACATCTACATGACTCCACCAACCATTTCCCAAAAGGTGATTAGGCTGTTGAGTAAAATGTAAGAGGAGTTTTCAGGGAAGATGGGGCTTTTTGCATAAAAAAACGTCATTTTTCGACCCCAATTTGACCCCCAGGGGCAAAATCAAAATTCCGAAACTTTACTGCACATCTACATGACACCACCAACCATCTCCCAAAAGATGATTAAGCTACTGTGTAAAATGTAGGAGGAGTTCAGGGTAGAAAAGTGTGACAGACGGACGGACGGACGGACGGACATGAGTAACCACTATGTACCTGAACTTTCTTTAGAAAGTGCGGGTATAAAGAGATTTATCACTGCAAGTGTCCAAGATTTAATTGTGATAGGAACAGCGTACATGACTTTCAACTTTGACGACTTTGAAACGGTTGTAAGAGTATTTGTCGGTAGAGTTTCTCAAAACCTTATAGGAGTAGACTTTTATTCAAAATTTAGATGTAACTGGGATCACTAGAAGGGAGGATTACTTGTAAAGGTTCCATACAATAGCACATGTCCTAGACGTACAAACTGGATTATAGCAAAAGAGGATGTTTCCGTGCCATCAGGCCATGAAGTGGTAATTCGAACAGAATTCTCATACTCAGAAAATAAAGAAGGAATACCATTTGTATTGTCAAATTTTCTACACCGACATGGATTACTGGTGGCGAGAACACTGTTAAGCGCAAACAGCTTAGACGAGTACTTGAATCCAGGGAGAGCGGATGTGACAGTTAAACACAGTGTTAAAATTGCAATATTTCCTCCTGTTATTAAAGTTTCTAGTATTGAGTGCCTTAATTCAAGTGAAGTTAATCTAGTGGAGGAAAACACTCCAAAGGAGTTACAAGATCACTTAATTCCTGTATTTGAAAAAGGTCGAATTCACCTCTCTGAGGAAGAGGCAGTTTTGTTTGAGAAGTTTCTGCAGAAACGTGTTACTACATTTGCTGATCCTAATGGACATTTAGGACAGACAACGCTGGGAGAACATCATATCGTTCTGAGTGACGAGCGACCTTTTAAGGAGGCATCACGGCATATGCCTTTATTTAAGCGTGATATTCTGGATAGTGAGATTCAGAAATTGGAAGACCTGGGAATCATAGAAAAATCCCATATTCCGTGGTCATTTCAGCTTGTGTTAGTGCTAAAGAAGGATAAATCGTGGAGAGTGTGCGTGGATTATCGGAGACTAAATTCAAGAACGATAAAGGACGCATATCCAATTTCAAGAATAGATGACAACTTAGACGCTTTGGTTGGATCTTTGTGGTTTACTTCTCTAGATTTAAATATGGCGTATCATCAATCACCAATGTCGGAAGCAGATAAGGAGAAAACAGCATTTGCTACCCCGAGAGGAGGACTCTGTCAATATAATGTTATGCCATTTGGTTTGTGTAATGCGCGAGCGAAATTTCAAAGGCTAATAGAAAAAGCTCTCTATGGATTGCAGTGGAATATTGATGTACTGTACTTGGATAACATTATCGTGTTCGGCAAAAGTTTCCGAGAACATCTTGAAAATCTTAATCAAGTTTGTGACAGATTGGACTCAGCGAACCTGAAATTAAAACCAACAAAATGCTTTTTCTTCAGACAGGAAATAGAATTCCTGGGACACGTAGTTTCAAGACACGGTGTGCATACAGATCCTAAGAAAATTGAGGCAATAAAGAATATAGGGATTCCTAGAAATGTGACAGACTTACGAAGATTTTTGGGTATTATGTCTTACTATCGGAAGTTTATTAAAGGGTTTGCGGAAACAGCAAAATGCCTTCATGCCTTAACTAAGAAAAACTGTATGTGGAAGTGGACTCCCGAGTGTGATCGTGCATTTCATGAACTTAGAGACAAACATGCATTCTCCAATTCTTGGATATCCGGATGTAGATGGTGGACCATTTGTGCTAGATACCGATGCTAGTAATGATCGATGCGATTGGTTGTGTATTGTCGCAAATTCAATACGGTAGAGAAAAAGTGATGCAGTATGCTAGCCGAACTTTAACATCTCATGAGAAAAATTACTGTGTGACTAGAAAAGAAATGTTAGCAGTCGTTTTCTTTGTGAAACACTTTAAACATTATCTTCTTGGAAGGGAATTTATCTTAAGGACTGATCATGGTTATTAACCTGGCTACACAGATTTAGAGATCCAGACGGACAGGCTTGTCGGTGGCTTCAACAGTTATCAGCGTATGACTCTAAAATTATACACCGACCAGGGAGAAATCACAGTAATGCGGTAGCATTATCCCGATTACCAAAACCAAGTGAACGTGACAGTGAGGACGTCTGTAGGCAATGCAATCGCAAAATCAACGATGTTTATGATGGGAAACAACAATCACATGTGAACGAATTAAGAAAGCGTACTCTGGACATTGATATTGCATCTACCGAAAATATTATTTGTGATATTGAGAATTTATTCAGTGTTGAAAATTGTTTTGAAGTGAAAACCTAGAAGAAAGGATGCGTGGAAATAGACCAAAGCGAGCCAAAGGAGTAGAAATGCCAGTAGCAAAATTAACTTTTGAAAACATACGAAAGGCACAAGAAGATGATGATGGAATTTTCCCCATTTTGAAGATAATTACTTCGGATTCATGAAAATGTATTGCGTATTCTTTGGATGGAAAAGGAAAAGAATAGATTGCGTATCTGTACTCCTAAAGGAATGTGCGAGGATGTCATGTGGCATTTACATGATGCACCTACCTCTGGACATATGGGAATTTACAGAACACAACAACGAGCTTTACTTTCTTCATATCATTGGCCTGGAATGAAACAAAGTGTGCGTGATTATGTTAAGTCCTGTGATGTATGTGAAGAAAGGAAAAATCCAGGAAGAAAAAACGGAATTATATTGAAACGAATATTGCTGGTGGAAGATTTGAAAGAGTCGCAGCAGATATAGCCGGCCCATTTCCTAAAACTGAAATGACAATGTATATATTTTGGTTATATCGGACTACTTTACAAAATTTTCGGAGATTTTTCCTTTACCGAACATGGAAGCAAAAACAATAGCTACTGTCTTTTTCCGGGGATGGATTAAAAGATACGGATGTCCATATGAATTTCATAGTGATCAAGGTGTACAGTTTGAAAGTTTAGTGTTTCAACATTTGTGTTCAATGTTTGATATTGCGAAAACAAGGACAACTGCATTTCATCCTCGATCCGACGGAATGGTGGAAAGACTAAACAGAACAATTAAAGAGATGTTGTCGAAATATATAAATGTGAAGCAAACTGACTGGGATAATTACATTGATTGTGTTGAGATGGCTTATAACTCTTCATTACACGACACAACTGGGATTACACCGTACTGCATGATGTTTGGTTCGGAGATGACTGTACCCGTAGATTTACAAACAGAATCACTGGAAATCGGAAAAGGAGAAAAGATAACAGAGACGAAATATGTGAAAAGTTTGTGTAAAAACTTAGAATTAGTACACAAATTAGCACGAGACAGAACTTTGGGAGCTGTCCAGAGGCAAAAGAAAAATAACGATAAAACTGCCGTACGAAAAACTTACAATGAAGGTGATATCGTGAGAAGATTTCAGCCAAAACAAATACTGGGAACGAAGCTTAAATTAGCTCGGAACTGGACTGGACCTTGGATTATAACTAAGATATTAAGTGATGTGTTATTTGAAATCAGACATTCAAGGAAATCTAATCCCGTAATTGTCCACGCAGACAACCTAAAATCGTTCCCAATACGGAAAACTGCAAGGCTTAAACTAAAACACCTTCTCAAAATCAAAGAAATACCCGAGAAAACTACAGAGACGCCCGAGCTGGATCCCTCCTCAACTACAAAAGAGACTGCCGTATCCCTGCGCATCAGAAAAGTCAGCGCGGCAAAGACGAACCGCGGCCTGTGTATTCCAGCTGCAGAGCCTCCTCCGACTGACCAGTCACGTGATACACATAAACGGGGTACATCTACAAAAACAAGACGGGGAAGGGCCATTCGAAAACCAAAACGTTATGGAGACAGTATTGTGTGAAAAGTGTGGTTTATTCTTCACAAGATTAGACAATTTCAAAAGACATTTCAAAAGACTTCATGAAGATGCCGTGAAATCGTTTAGTTGTGGATTTTGTGGTGAAAGTTTTAACAGGATTGACAATTTGAAGAGACGTGTTAATGCCAGACATGAGGATTATTCTAAACAACTAATTAGTGAATTCGATTTAAATGCTTTTGATATGTAAACTTTTCGTCATGGATTATAACGATAGAATAACTAAACATCCAGACTACAGTGATGTATCCAGTGAAGAGGATTTCATTATAGAATCACGAGAGGACACAGTGAATGACAGTGACAGTGACACTATGAAATACTGTGGTAGCGATCTAATCGAAATACCAAGTGACGAATTCGAAGAAGAGGACAAAATCGCAGACGAACAGTGTGAGGATGACCTGGAAGTGACAGTGACACATACCATAGGAATAACAATGACGAAAACTATTCAATATAAAAATAGTGAAGTAACGAGTGAAAACCGATCTTTGGACATATATTTCTCGGAGGGGCTTGATCTGAAAGGAGCCGACATAGCTAAAGTGACCGAGGAAGCCCTACAGGAGATTCCCACATTCCATGATGCTCTCAAAAGACAGAACAATGGCAAAAACTAAATTTGTGAAATATTGACTGTGAATATTGTAAATATTGTGCATAATTGACATTTATTTGCTATTGTTTAATTACTTGCTTATATTTTTTTTGACGGGGTCAAAGCTTGCGTGAGGGGGAAGTGTAGCAGATTTACAATTATTTATATTATGTCTATATATTATTTTGTATAAACTGTTTAATTATTTAAAGTTAACTGCAGTCTTTTATTATTTTGGCTAACATGTATTTCAGTAACCTATTTCTTTCTTTTACTCCTCTGCACTGACCTAGATTTTGTTATGAATTCCCGGGGAGGAGTTATTTTGGAAAGAGAAGTTAGATTATTGCGTCATCGGAGGAGTAAGTTTTTTTTGGTATATAAGGTGGAAATATTGTAGAAGCGCAGTAGTAGTTAGGAAAGTTTTGACCAAGTCACTCTTTGTTTTGTTTACGTATTTGCTCTGCTTTCGATTAATCACCATTAATAACTTGTGAACTTTACGCTGTGTTTTCATTTAAAAGAAAAGGAATATAGTACAGTTTTTGTGAATGGAATATTAATTATTTAGTATTTACATGCTCGGAAAATAATAACGCTACAGCTCACAGTCTGGTTTTAGGGAATTCCACTCTTGCCAAACAGCACTAACCAAACTTACCGATAACTGGTTGCATGCAATGGATCAAGGGAATTTAACTGGCATAGCTTTTCTAGATTTTAGTAAGGCATTTGATTTAGTTAGTCATGATATCTTAGTCGAGAAATTACGCCATTATAATTTTGATTCACTTGCACGTGGTTTCAGTCTTATTTAAACAAAGGACCCAAAGTGTTAAAATTGGAGAATGTTCTTCCGATATCTTACCTATCACAGCAGGGGTACCACATGGATCCATTTTAGGTCCACTCCTATTTTTATTGTATATAAATGATCTTCTTTTATGTGTAAATTACGCTAATATTGATATGTTTGCAGACGATGCAACTCTGCATTTACCTAACAGCAATGCACATACTATTGAAACACATTTAAATTCTGATTTATGTGAAATTGAAAACTGGTGTTTACAGAATCAGATGATACTGAACACAGAAAAATCACAATGTATGCTTATGTGTACCCAACAAAAGAGATCAAGATTAAATAACCCAGTACTTGATGCAAAAATTTCTGGCCAAACTTGGAAAACGTTGAAGTTGAAAAACTCCTAGGTATTCAGATAGATCAATCTCTTTAGTATAATTGTCATGTTGATAAGTTTGTAAATCATTAAGATACAAGTTATACACGCTCCGTAAAATTAGGAAATTTCTTCCATTAAGTACAAGAAAACTCTTCTATAATGCATACATTTTGCCTTCAATAAACTATTGTCTTACAGTGTGGGGTAATACGTCCAAATCTAGCATCGAGAGAATTCAGAATATTCAAAAACGTGCTGCTAGAATTATTCTTGATGCAGCACCTGACCATCCATCTAAGCCTTTGTTTGAAAAACTAGGATGGTTAAATGTTTTTGAGTTAGTTACGTTTTATAAATGTATTTTATTGTATAAAACTTTTTGTGGTATGAGCCCGGAATATATCCAGGATCTTTTTATTTTTCACAGTTCCGATTCCTATTCATTGCGTTCAGAATTGAATTATAATCTTCGATTACCAAAGCATCTAACAATCCTATTTACAAATTCTTTTCAATATTCAGGTGTACATTTTTGGAATAATCTACCATAACATGTTAAATAATCACCATCTTTGCCTGTTTTTAGAAAAAAAAATTGGAAAAAGTTATAATCAGCCAAGGTCTGTAATTTTCATTTTTTTTAGATGACTATTATTATCATCAGTTAGAGATTAAACCCCTGTCCTATGTAAAAAGAGGCCAAACTTGAAGAGGAAAAAAGATGAATTATTTTGCTTCAGCCTTGTTTTGACATGACCCTTGCATTCTTTTCATTAAGGTCTTATGTATTCTACGGAAGACCCTTGTTATCCTAGGATACACAATAATTTATAGTTTTATTTTACTACAATTACATCTCTCAAGAACAATTTTTCTATACCCTACCTCGTAAAACTTGTGTCTGAAAGGGGTCTCCTTTAAGTATTTTACTAACAGCTGATGAATCAGTGAGGGGTGCCTTACTGTATTGCTTGCAATTGCAGATTTTCTATGTAACGGTTGATGTTGCGCATATTTAAAGAACGCGAAGCGCGCACCATAGTTTATTAACCGACAGTCTATTTATAGAGTTTCTGTCCTTGCGCTAGGTATTTAATTTTATTTAGAGATTATATTATTAAAAACTTTATTAAAATTCTGTTTGAATATTAATTTAGTTGTTATCTATTTTCTATTAATTTTCAGTGCACTTATTTGAATTTAATAAATTAATATGTTGACGGTGCGACCGTTAGAGCGAGCGCAAACTCTTCTATTGTTTTAATTTAGATCGGGCTCGTCAAACCGCACGTGACATTTGGTGCGTCTAGACTCTGACATCACATGACGTTATATGTAATTTGCAAATTTTCAATATGTATCCATTAAATCAAGGCGAGTAAACTATTTTTTGATTTTTTGCTATTATTCTCGCGAGAACGTAGCTAAATTAAGTGATGCATTGTGGGTCCAAATTACTGCGCCAAAAAATCTATCGAATGAATGTGCAGGAATCCGAATTTTCTCTTCGCACAGGCGTTGCTTTAAGAGCTCGCAGTGAAGAGTGTCGCATCGCGATGCTCGCTGCGCTGGCTATTATTTTGTTGAGTAAATCTCTCAGATTTAAACTGGTTCGTCAAGTAATCTATCAATACTCACCGTGCTGACGCCCCTGTTTATGAACGGAACGTGTTCGAGATAGAGAGTTTGAGAGTGATGCGTGTTACGGTAAGAAAGTTGTTAATCTTGTGTTGTATTAAACTTGAGTTATACTTAATATTTTATCCTTTAACGTATATATATATAATAAATACCGGTATATTGTTTATTTCAATGTAGAGACCACACACGCAGTGTAAAACATTACATGTATGAGTGACCGGGTGTGGCATCGCCATATTTTGGTGGTATGTGTTCAGTTGAATTTCAATTCATTTACTGATTAATTATTTTGTTTTTGTTTGTGTGTTCAATTGGTAATGTGTATATATATTTTTGTTTGTTTGTAGCTCATTGCCAATTTGATGTTTAAATTGATTAAAGAACCATAAAAAAAAATGACTTTAGTCGTTACATCTAGTTTATAATTCAAGATGTGGTTTAAAACATTAATAGTAATACACTGTAATATCTCAATCTCGTTTAAGTAGGAGTGCACTATAGCGCATATGTAAATAATAAAATGCATTCTTTGGTTGTTAGTAGGGGAAATAATGTCGCAGCTTTTACCAAAAAAAATACATAACCTACGTAAGTGGTTTATGCATTTTTTTCTGATTTTGAAATAACATGTTTTTCAAATAGCTAGCGCACGTTAGATCTATTTGGCAAGATTGCTGTGAAAATATTCAGTATTTTATTTTAACTCGATATGATTCTTATTTAAAACCTATTTTATTAAATGCCTTTGATAAAAAATATAAAATTTTATTATTTTGAAAGTCAGACCCTCATGGTGAGTTTAATAAGAAATACAATATGTCTTCTTTTTAATGCAAGCTCGGATTTACCTAAAATCTACAAAACCTGAAAACCTTAGGGTTCAAATTTGAGTTATCTCTCTTTCTACCTCTTTGTGTCTATTTTACACTATTTTAACGCTATTCCGACGATCTGGCAAATATTGACCCTAAACTATATACATGTATATGATCAAAATCATAGACAAAATTCGGTCTGTTATCACTTTTGTGTTACTTATAATCACAAAAAATTTGACCTTTTTAGATTATTTATTTTATCCATATATACCTCTAAATTGATGCTTTCTTCTGCAGTAAATGCTTGCCATAAATTTTGACAAAAATTAAATATCCTTCTTATCGTTCCGAGAGTATACTTCTCGTTCATGACAGAGTATGCACTCTGTAGGCGGAGGTATATATTGTAATCATAACATGTAACATGGATAACTATGTTTTAATTTGAATAACATGTTTTAGCTAAACTGTTTCATTACAAGATTTTATTCTTAATGAAAACACTGACGATTTAGCAATCACTGAAACCTGATTGGGCAAAATCATTGACGACCTACTGGCAGTATGTTGTAACATTACGGAGTGTGACTGTAAGAATCCCAGCGGTGGTGTTAGTGCTGTTATTTTTTGAGAAATAGCAATATCTATGTTGAACTTGTACGGTTGTCAACATTTATGTACTCAAAAGAATTAAATTACTTTAATTTCTTAATCTTTCATTTGCGTAATAATAATAGAAATGTTGAAGCTGTCTTCACATCTTTTAAATAAAATTACATTTTTTTGGAATGTAAATCTGTATTATTAAGTATTTCGTAATTTCTGATCTTGCTAGAAAATATGAATCATTGAGTTCGTGTTGGCTGACTTGCTGCTTACTAATTATTAGGCCTTTGTTTTTATATTTAATTTGATTACTGATTTTTTTTATCTGATTACGGCGGGTGAGACGGGTCAGTGGGTGATTATTACTCTTCCTATGCATATGATCTTAGCTCTGAAATTTCCGGGGTCCTTATTTGTTTGTTTTGAACATATTTTATTGACAATTATACCCTTTAGACAGATTTGTATTCAGATGTTTTTGGGAGGGGGATATACTTGTAGTACTCGTTTTCCTCACCTTTTGTCAATAATTCTAAGGGGGTGGGTGGAAAAGGCGTGTGAAATGACTATGATTCAATGAATTAAAATGTGAAAAATTAAATCTCATTAATAAGATGTCCTAGAGATTTCAGTCAACATTTTCATATATTTTTTAAAAAGTGCAACAATCTCATAGGTATTAAAATTATTCGCCTATGAAATAGCATGACACAATAAAAAGGAAAAGGACAATTTCTGCATTCTATAACATAATTTTTCATTATCCGTTTGTCTTCGCTCCTTTTTTTAACAGTATGTCTTCAAGTTTGCACAAAAAATCAATACTTTTTTCTTTACCAAAAACATGAACAACATGATGCAATGATGAATTTTACCTTAAAAATTCATTTTCAAGATTTGTTTACTTAAGAAGAAATTATTATTTCCAAAGATATTTCATTGAATTTTTCAAGCATTATTCCAAAAAGTTTGATCATGCTGTATGCCAATTTTGAACTTTATAGTCTTAGTGAAACAAAAGATATTGAAAATGTTCGCATTTTTCTAGGACAATGTAACCCTCGTATGAAACAATATTCGTACCTTTCCAAGAATAAAAGTCCACTCATTTAAGGGCGATATAACAATTAATCAAGATTTTAAAGCTGTTAAATGTTACGACTTGTTATGGTGTAAATTGTCGGCCTATATAAGAAAAGTCGATACTCAGGATTTTTATTGCTTGTATTCATTACTAAAACCCCAGTCAATCAATCAAATCTGAAATTAAAATCCCTTATTTTTTGACATACAATGATTTTTGAAAAGAACATTTTCCATAGAGAAGTTTTGCTGCCATAATTTCTTATATTTAATAAAAAGTTTGCTCTAAATACTTGGTTTACAAATTGAGCCAAGCCTTGTTCGTCGGTCAGACGTGATATATAAAGAAGTAATGACGATTCTAACCAAGGAAGCTGATTATGCTAATATCTAATGCTAATCTCTAGAACTGTAATGAACCCTGTCTAAATCGTTCTACATTCATTCTACTTCACAGATACTTTTTTTATCACTGGTTTAGTCGTCATCATCGTCTTTTCTTTTTTATAAACAAATTATTTCAACTCATAATTTCAAATTGAACATACCGATCAAATTTCCAAATCTTAGTACGCTTTTAGTTACGGTCTTAAGTTTTAGACTGTACTTTAGTCCTACTTAAGCACGGTCTTAGACTTAAGTAGCCTTTATGTTACGAACTCCTGCTATTAGTATGATGGTAAATCTTTTTTTTTTGTTTTTTACGGAAAGCTTTACTTAGTGATCTGCTAATTAGTATGATGGTAAATCTTTTTCTTGTTGTCTACGGAAAGCTATACTTAGTGATCTGCTGATAGTAGCATGGTAAATCTTTTTCTAGAAGTCTAACTTTCGTCGACAAAGTAGAAAGATCTGGAGCTCGTAACATAAAGCTTGCTAAGTTTTTGATTTCAGTAGGGTCGTAAGTACGGTTTAGGCATAATCTTAGGACCTGTCTAAGTACTGCTTAAGTATATCTTAAACTGTAACATAAAGCGAACTAAGCTAGGTCCTAGCTAAGTCAGACTTGTGTTAAAAATATTTCACGTGAGTCAACCTATAGTTTTTTGATTTTATATAGATATATTGCTAGATGTGATACAGTTAGGGTTTTAATTAATTACATATTAAAGTTGACGTCCTTTCCTATCGGTTTAAGTTATGTTAGATTAATTTCGTATAAAAATTATAATTATGTTATAAACTATTAGGAATGTCTGAAAACAAATACTGCACGGTCAGGAAGTAGCGAATTGTGGTTCATTGTAAATGTTCACGACAATTGTTTTATCACCTGAGGTGTTTTCAGTTTACCTCTTGCAACTCTTTTGTTTTGATAAATGTTCACTTACCCTGTTATTATCGCAGACAAGAAAAGATAATCGTCCGCCTATTCACTTGAAATTAAAACTCTAAAAAGTTTGATACATTTTGAATCCCCTCTATGTATAATGCCATGTATGTCAGAAGCAAAAAATGCAGAAGCTTAATGATATACTTATAATCATGGATACAAAACAAAAATCGAGATATTTCTATAACCGAAGTCCTACTTATTTCAGACGTATCCTTAAAATTAAATTTTGTATTTACATGTATGCTAGCGCTGTGCTGTGCAGTGAGTGAAATTGGGATCAGTGATCACCCCACCCCACCCCCACCCAACGAAAAAATAAAATTCTTAAATCAGCATCAAATGTAGATAATTATTTTCTTTAATGCATAATATGAATAGAGGAAACTTTAAACATCGAAAGTCAACATTAAATAATTCTAAATATATGTAAGATAGACTTAAGTCACCTCTACCGGCCGCCTAAGTTTTGCTAAGATTGCCTAATCTAAGTACGCTTCCAGTTACGATCTTAAGTTTTAGACTGTACTTAAGTACTACTTAAGCACGGTCTAAGACTTAAGTAGCCTTTATGTTACGACCCCCTGGCCCCAAGACCATAAACTGAGAACAGACTTAAGTTAAATTTTGAAATTAATATGACTTTTTAGATAATTTTGATTATGGAACAAAATCTTTACCATAAGTATAAATTCGAAATTTTTACAAACCTGCAAAATTTTAATTATCTATATATAATAAATAAAAAGCTATTTAGAATTAAAATTTTGACTTAAGTCTGTTCTCAGTTTATGGTCTTGAAGCCAGGTAAATAAATATGATTGTATCGAAGCCGCTACCTCACGTAGTTAACAAACAGAACATATCTCAATAAAACTGAGTACATGATCTAATATCTGGTAATAAAAGCATGTAGGTAGGGTCTATATTTAATTGTCACGTGTCACTAGGTGGTGGAGGTGGTGCGGGTGGTGGACTTACAATATTTGGTGGCGTTCGAATGATATGATCACTACCAGCACTAGCAGCTGAAAAGAAGATAAAACATAAAAAAAATATTAAACAGAGCTTTACATCTGCCTGAAATCTGTTCGCTTCGAAAATTTATGTAAGCCTATCTTTCGGAAAAAAATCATTCGAACACAATATATCAAACAAATACAACCATTTCTAAAAATTTGACTTTACTGTTCCAAATAAAAGATTTAATAGTGAAGTCTTAATTCTGTATGGTCACTTACCATAATGTTAGGCTTATTGTTATTCGACGTCAACAGAGTATGAATCTTAGTATCGTCAAATTTGACATCATTTTTCTGTGACCTTTAAGGTAGATAATCTCCCCTGTTTTTGTCTTCTGTCTTTACCTTTTTTCGTTCACTGCTGGATGGAGTGCCTGATCTGTCATCGCTGACTTTGCTGGTATCCCTACTTTCACTTCTGATACACTTTCGTTTTATTTTTTCTGGTTTCTTACGGTTTTACTTGCATGATAATTTTTCATGTAAACCTTTTTTTGTCTTTCAATGGTACATCCATTCTGCTAGAATGTTTGCCAAGACATTATTAAGTATAAGATTAACATAGGTTTGATATTATATTATCTTTAAATGCGTACTTCTTTTTAACAATCGTTAAATAAATAGAGATAAAATTTGTAAATATCTATTTAATTTAATATTCTCAAACATCAATCTTAACAAGGATTTAATTAAATGTGTGTAATTTGCGGTTAGTAAGAGCGAGAAAATGTGTTGTTACCTTTATCTTGTTTTTTCACTGCTAATCAATGGCCGATGTTAGAAATTGAATAACATCGTCTTACAATAGACATGTTTTCAATACGTATCAATTTATTTTCTTCCTGTTTCATATTATACTAATCTATCTCCTGTATATCTATAGAAAATTTATCTAAAACCGAGGTCCATTATAACAGAATTGAAAAACATTCTTATTGTGTATAGAAATTGGCAAACTTCCATTTAAAATAACTTTAAAAAAAAAGATAACGACAGGAATAATAAAGGGGTGTGATTTTACGTGACCTTTTCAATAAGTCAACTAAATTTAGATACCGGGAAAAAAGATTAATATTTAACATATGTCAATCACAATATTGCAAGGAGTTATTTCAAAACATTTATTTTATTTATTCTATTCCTGTTTCATATTAAACCTGCCAGCCCCCTTCATTAGAGTGTCTACTTTTCATACTTCCACAGCATTGAAATATCTACTTTGATATGTTGTGTAAATTGATCCTATAATTGCCACATTTTGCTTCTCATATATAACAAATAAGCTAATATTTTCCAGTAAAAATAGAGAATTCACGTACAACCGCTTCAAGTAGACTCTCAACAATGATTCTTTTAAGAATATTCTAAATTTGAATGTTTAATACTCTATTCTTAGGTACTCTTCTCTCTTTTGTACTCTGCTCTCTTTGGTTCTCCACTCTCTTTTGTACTCTTCTCTCTTTTGTCATCTACTCTCTTATGTACTGTACTCTTTTAGGTACTCTACTCTCTTTGGTACTCTGCTCTCTTTGCTCCTCTACTATCTTAGATAATCTAAACACTTTACTCTTAGGTACTCTTCTCTCTTTTGTACTCTACTCTCTTTGTTTCTCTACTCTCTTTTGCACTCTACTCTCTTTGGTTCTCTATTCTCTTTTAAGTTCTCTACACTCTTCGGTACTTTAATATTTTTGTACTCTACTCTGTTAGATAATCTACTCTCTTTGGTACTCTACTCTCCTTGGTACTCTACACTTACTGATAATCTACTCTCTTTGGTACTTACTCTCCTTGGTACTCTACACTTACTGATAATCTACTCTCTTTGGAACTCTTCTCTCCTTGGTACTCTACACTTACTGATAATCTACTCTCTTTAATACTCTACTCTGTTTGGTACTTTAATATTTTAGGTTCTAAACTCTCTTTGGTTCTCCACTATTTTGGTACTGTGCTCTTTTTAGTACTCTACTCTCTTTGGTACTCTACTATGTACTCTACACTCTTTGGTACTCTAACCTCTTAGGTACACTATGTAGTACGAATGAACTTTTGTACGAGCTACTAAGGGGTTTCTCCGATTCTATAATTAGATTAACAGAGACTTTCTTCCCGCCAGCCCGTGCAGCACTGCAGAACTTTGATATTTGTATTTTGATATATTTGTACTTTAATATTGTTGTACCTGTGCTTACAGAATACATTCTAAAGCAAGTAAAGGTGTATTTTTTCTATAACTATTCCTACCTTGAACACCAAAACCATACACTTTGGCACTCTACCCTCTTAGGTATACTATTCCCTCCTTGAACACCAAAACCATAAACTTTGGTACTCAACTCTCTTTGGTATTCTAATCTTTTAGGTACTCAACTCTCTATGATACTCTACTCTCTTAGGTTCTCTACTTTTTTAGGTACTCTTCTCTCTAAGGTACTCTACTCTCTTAGGTACACTATTCCCAACTTGAACACCTGGTCTTTTGTACGACAGTCTTGCACATGCATACAAAGTGGCAATGAATCTAATTTATGCATTAACAAATATATAGAAAATTCTTTTTCTCTTAAATGTTAATTGGAGAACACAAAACCTTCTAATGATAATATTTAACAATAAATCATTTCGCTCTCAAGAATATGAAAAAGAACATTTATCTATTCGTATTGAAATTCA
>NW_026934725.1:0-6201 GCF_032062105.1 Saccostrea cuccullata | reverse complement strand
ACAAAAAGAAATGTCAGTCTACTTAATTACGTGTCGGTGATAATCAATGTCTTTTCAAATACGCATGTATTGCGAATTATTACAAAGAATGGTCCACCATAAACTTAACCGGAATGAAAAAAGGGGGGAAATCTACTATATAGTAGGTTTTCCCTGGGGGTAATCTGGCTATAAAAGAGGGGAAATCCCACTATATAGCCATCTTTCCATGGGGGAAAATCTACTATATAGCCATTTTCCCGGGGGGAAAAACTACTATATAGCCATGTTTCCGGGGGGAAAGATGGCTAGGGGGAAAGGCTACTATACAACACCGGTACGTAGTTATACCGGTAATAATGAGCCTCGCAAATAACCTTTACATTTTGTTTATGTAGTCTCTCTTATTCTGTGATCACCAGCGAATTTATTGAGATTACAAAGTTTTCAGGCTCAAAATGCAATTCAAACAATACAACTTGGGAGCAGAGCAAACACGGACCTCTAAAACATCAGAGGTGTATTCAGGTGCCGTGGAGGAGTAAGCATCCCTATTGCCCCTTTTCGTGAGCGGGAAATAATGGAAAAACCCGTCGATCTTCGATATGTAAATAATGGTTTTACAATTATTATTAAAAAAGCATTTGGCTAACTGATACATTGAATTTGCTAACAAGATCATTGTATCGACCAACATATTTACGAAATGATGACTTTTGAAGAGACTGTTGATATTCTCGTTTCATCAAAGTGTTTGTGAATAACTGACTTCCTTTAGAAATTGTTCATACATAAAGCATGTAACTAAGTATCTAATCAACTGAGAGAGATACACCCCGCATGCAGACGATAAGGGTATATAGCTGCATTGGTAAGGAAAGCTGACGATTGAAAAGTGAAAGTCATTGTGTTTATCAAGCTTGGTTGTTAGATTAGCATGGACGCCTTTTTCTGATAAAATATTAAAATATAAAATAGACTCTGTCGAATCTTATACTGTCAGGTCACTGGGATATTGTCAACAATTGAATGGAATGAAACATATGGAGATAACGAACAGTATTCAAGATCAAAAGTCCATAAAACAATAAAAAAAAAAATAGGAGCAGAGCAAACACAGACGTCCAAAATATCAGAGGTGGGATCAGGTGCCATGGAGGAGTGAGCATCCCCTGCCTACCGGTCACACCCGGCATGTGCTCCTTATCTTGATCGGCTCAATGATAAATTGTATATGCTGAAAAGGTCAGTGGATCGACATAGAACCTAGAACTTTTGAAATGATGACTTTAAACGAGATTGCTGATATTCTTGTTTCAACAACTTGTTTGTCAATAACTTACATCGTTTTAAAAATTGTTCATACGAATCAACTAAGAGATATAAAACCCGTATGCGGGTGAGGAAGGTATATTGCTGAATAAGTAAGGGAAGTTGACGATAGAAAAGTTTTAAGTCATCACGCTTATTAGACAGCTTGGTTGTTAGATTGCCATTAACGTCTTTTTCAAGTAAAATATCCAAATATGAACAGATGTATCAGATTTTGTGGTATCTTTCATCTCAAGCTCACTAAGATAGGTATCGTATTGACATATGAATGAAAATTACACATTGTTAATTGACAATACATCGTCGATATATCTAAATGTCGAGAAGGCCACGGCAAGTGTTTTCTTCTTTTTACACATAAGATTTTGCAAGAAATCTGTTTCATATGAATACAAAAAATAGGTCTGCTAATAACGGGGCGCAATTGGTAATTCCAATAGATTATTGGAAGAATTGGTCTCCTAAAACAATATAGAAATTGTAAATCAGAAACTCAGGCATCTTTTGACCTCAACTTCAGAGTACTTGTGTGTACAATCAGAATGTTTTTAAACAAAATAATTTAGCAAATGACCAATGACAATGTATGTAAATTTACGAGTTCCATTTTTATTGAAATAAATTAGCCTCTGGTTAACTAACCACTGGTTAAGTGATTTAATCACCGGTTAGTATCCCACAATGCATTACATTTGTCCAGTTGTCAACCAAAAAAAATGGCTTTTATGGTAAATATAAAAAGTACTGGTCTCCAAAGCAAACAAACAAACAAACAAACAAACACCCCATATAATGTCAATCAGAAATTGAAGTATTTTAATATCAACTTTACATGTAATTCACTTGTAATTAAAAAGTGAGTCAGGCAAACTTCGACCTATAAAAGGGATCAGATACCATAGAAAGTAAGCCTCCCTTCAACCGGTCACGCCTGCAGTGAACTTCTTGACTTGATCGGGTATCAAAAAAAATATGTTCGTTAGTAGAACAAGCTCTTTTCTTTTGAATCAGCTGAGAACATTAACAACAAAATAGTTATTGGTATATTGCAACATAAATAATTGAAGTTGGCAGTTGAAAAGTCGACTAACATATGGAAATATTTACATTCCGTATATATTTTCCTTATGAAATTCATTAGAAATCCACGACATTCAAATTTCTATAACGCACGCGAAACCTTGTCACCGCGCGTTAGAATACACAGTAGGAACTACATGCATTTTCTATAATCTAGGAACAACAAAATGTACAATGTTTTGACTCAGTTTAATTAAAACTATAACCCTGTTAAATTAACGTAAAAATACTACAAATGTGCGTTTAAAATTAATTTGTCACTTTTTTTCCTCGCAATTTTTGTTTGAGTTATTTAACTTTGCGACGTCAGATGACGTCACAAGCGGCTTTTACGTCAGTTTTTTAGGGCGCTAAATTCACATTCAAGATTAACGAAATAAGCAATTATGAAGAAGGAAATTAGAGAATGTACTTTATATAAGCCAACGCGCGGTATTCAATTTGTCGGCACGGCCAGGTGTGTTATAGGACCGAAGACAGCCAAAATTATGAATTCAATGCTTAAATAATGATCAGTATTCAAGCTCAAAAGTCCAAAAAGCGATACAAAATAGGAGCAGAGCAAACGCAGACCTCCAAAACATTAAAGGTGTGATCAGGTGCCATTGAGGCGTGAGCATTCCCTGCCGACTAGTCACACCCGCCGTGTGCTCCTTGTCATCATTGGGAAATCACGGAAACATCCGTCGTAAATTCAGTGTGTAAATAATGGACTAACAATAAGTATGACGTCAGTCAGCATTACTCAATGATAAATTGTATATGCTGACAAGGTCATTGTATCGACTAAAGAACTTTTAAACGAGACTGCTGGTATTGTTGCTTCATTAATTTTTTTGTCAATAATTATCACCTTTCAGAAATTGTACATACGCAGAGCATGCTCTTGCGTTTCAGATCAACTGAGATATATAAACTCCGTATGAAGGTGATGAAGGTATATTGCTGCTTTAAGGAAATTGGCAATTACAAAGTTAAAGTCATCACGTTTATCATAGAACTTAGTTGTTAGATTACCATTAACGTCTTTTTCAAGTAAAATAGTATTGAATGAGCTCAGTGCTCAGAATACTACCTTGCTAGTTCAGTAGCAAGGGGTTTAAAAGTAAAAGGTAAATATAACGATGAGTGATTTATCACAGAGAAATATAACAATTAAAAAATGTGAAACGGGCATAAAACACGGATAGCTGGAAATTCTAGATGTGGAATCAGGTGCCTAGGAGGAGTAGGCGTCCCATGCCTACAGGTCACGCGCGCCGTGAGCTTATATAGTGCTTATGGTAATGTTACTGAAAGTGATAATTAAAAAATATATTTAGAGTTCTGTGTTAAATCTACAAGCCTTTGATGACTGGCATGGACATAAACGTCTTGTAACTCTATATCTCTTCAAGCGAGGCTTCCCTATATATGTCCTGTTATCATTCCAATACGAAAAACACCATTTGGTGAATCAGGAAGCACAACTTCATATTCTGGTTTATCAATAAAAGTTACATGAATAGAGACTTTTGCCATGCAGTCTTCCATATTCTGTACCCACAGTTTTTTCCCTTGTCCTATGAGATCTGATGGCTTTGCTTCTTTGATTTCCGATGTACGTTTCTTTGGGTTCCTAGGAACGTTCATTTCAAACTCTAGTGGATAACTCTCTACTGTATCATCTGGCTAAAAAAAAACACCCAAATGGGACAGCTAACCGAATGCGAATTTTACCTTTGGATTTATCTCTAATTATTTCTACCCTTGTGGATTTGAGCTATATTTGAAAAAAGGAAATCTTTAGATTATTTTGGAATTCAACTTCATTAATCAAGCTTTTGCACGAGTAAAGAATTTTTTCACAATGAAACTTTCTAGTATATAGATATACAATCTATATTGTTTACGTTAAAAAGCAATATCCCTTTTCAATGTGCTGATTTAATATACCATGTTACATTCAAACACCTGAATTCCAGCAAATAAATTCTCACTGATCTTTGATAAGGAATCAGAAGGACCTTTAGTTATTTTACTTACAGTAATTATACTCTTCGTCCCCACAGGACAAGGTTTCAACAAACTGTCCCCATTTTTCCTCTGTCCTTTGCTACATACTGTGCCTGTCCCCACTAGTAGCCCATTTCCTCGAACTCTGATATTATGGTTCTTCTCCAAGTTGTTTGATGTCTACCTCGCTTCCTCTTTCCAGATGGTGTCCAATGTAGGACTGTTTTAGGTATCATTCTCTTAGGCATTCTCATCACATGTCCCAGCCATCTCAATCTTCTTTGGTTATTTCAGTTGTTATGCTCCTGCTTTTACTTTTCTTGTGCATATCTCTCTTAGAGATCATGTTCGATCAGAAGATGAACTTTTCGAAGAAAGTTTTCTCATTTCGCTGTCAACCTCACACCAGCATTCGGACCCATACAGGAGCTCTTATCTAACATTGCTGTTGTAAAGTTTGAGTTTGGTTCCTCAGACTGTAGTTGTTTGACTTCCAGAATGGCTGAAGTAGGGCAAATTAGGGCAAATGCTGTCTGTGCTTTGATGAGGCGTGATTTTGTCTCAAGCAGTGCCTTCAGGGACAACTTTTAAACACACAGAACATTTCACCTTTAAATCTAAAAGAAATTTAAGCTGGTTATACTTGAATATGATGCTTCAACAGATATTATTAGCACTTAATCTCAGAACTCGTCGTCACTGAATTTTTCGTTTGAACTTAATATAAACTGTAAGTGAATTCCAAGTTTATTGTAGCCCTTGGTGGCGTCTCCATGGCCGTATCCAAAAATTGTTTTCTGTAGAGTTTTTCTTAACGGCTCTATTATTACTGTTGGTACTTCTTCTATATATCAGACTACCTGATAGTAGTAGTTGAGTTTTTTCAGCGGGAACTCGCTCGAGAATTGGAGTTCTTGGTGAGGTGTAACGTCCATTTATTTAACGAGTTTGTGAACTAACACGGGCTAGGGAACAGTCTTGCTGGGAGGGTGCCTACGTACAAATGAACGTGTACAATATCTACTCTTGTATTTGGTTTAGAGTAAGTTACGATTCAAGGTATATAATAATGTTATCTAATTAGAATTGTAATGCTTTCATTTTATTTGTTAATCGACTAGTATTTGATATATGCATACGAAACAGAATTTCTGATACAACAAAATGACTCGCTGATTAAATGCAACTTTTACTCACGGAAACAATAAGCTATATAACCGGAAGTGGGTGGGGTCAGGAAATACACGTTGTAGCCCTTGCATTTCTTGATCTTGATAGGAGTCGTCAACTCCCTTCATTTATTTAGCAGTATGCAGTTATCAGATGCATGTGGATTTTATGTACTTCAGTTGCTACGAATGCAAAAAATTATGTTCAGCGTAAGAGCATTTTCTTTAATGAGCATTTATCAGATCTATTACAAATTGAGTTACATATCCAGTACATTCGATTTAAATCATTTTGAGGAATCAATAATTAAGAGAGATAATTGCTGAAAATACTAATATCTTTACGTCCAGTCCGAAAGATCAAATTATTTATGACTTAAAATTTCAGGGATAGAGTTGCATGTATTCACACTTGGCAAATATTCAAATGAAGAAAATAACGGTTAGCATGAATCATTACAATTCTATGGTTTAAAATAAGAGGTATGGTATTATATAAATTCATTTTATAGGGTTTGAAAAAAAATTATCTATATTATGCATAATTCAAGATAGCATCCCGCTGTCAGAATTATTTTTAACCTTTATTTGGCTCAACTTTGAAAAGAAAAGAATAAGGGCGCTTTTGATTGGCATTCGGCAGGAC
>NW_026934724.1:0-6194 GCF_032062105.1 Saccostrea cuccullata | reverse complement strand
ATGCTCTTTCGTATCGAATCAACTGAGATATATACACTCCTTATGCAGGTGATGAAGGTATATTGCTGCATGAGTAAGGGAAGCTGACGATAGAAAACATAAAGTCATGACGTTCATCATATAGCTTGGTTGTTAGATTACAGTCCTTGAAACGTTCTACTTTCCCACCTGAATGGTGAACGAACGCTAAACGAACGCAGAGCGAACAGTGAGTGAAAGATGTGCGAACTCTGAACGCAAGTTGGTGAACGATGTGTGAACTGTGAATGCAGAACGCGAACAGAGTGCGAACGCGAGCGCAAAGTGAACGGTGAACCAACGGTGAACGCAAGATGACCGATTTATTCGGAATGCCTCTAATCTTTTCCTTGCATTGAAATTATTCTTTAATTCTAATTTCAGGTGCTTTAATATAAATACACAGTAGATAAATAAATAAATAGATAAACAAATAAATAAATAAATGAATAATTAAAACATTTTTTCTGTACATACCCGGTATATGCACCTATGAATTAAATCGATAGTTTTATAACAGGATTTTAATTGCCGTAAAATATGTATATTTGTTACATGTACCGAATGCGTGTAGTAAATATAAAATTAATCTATTTATTAATATAATAAACATTGTTATCTTTTCTCTAATAAAATAATGTGGACTTTAGAAGATAAAACTACTACCTATAGAATGAATTAATTACATTGTACGCGGTTGAATCAACCATATATGCATTTCCGTGCCAAGGCGACTCTGAGTAAAATAACGATTTTTTTTTCTTTTTTTGGAATTCATAATTGTCTGTTGACGTATTGCATAAAACCTTTCGTTTTTTAAAATTCTGATACAAAATATTCTTTGTTATGTGTCTTTTGTATTCTTTTATGAAAATTATTTCAGCTAACTTTTAAATGTATATGTAGACATTTCCCTGCCGTGGTTATACTCGGCAAGATGATGGAAATTAAGAGGCATTAAAAAATCATTTGTAATAGATTAAATTTTCAAAACTAAATAAATAATGTGCTGTCATATTTTTTATTGAACGGAGATATGTATGAGAGAGAGAGAGAGCAAGAGAGAGAGAGAGAGAGAGAGACCCTCAATTTTCAGATATCTGTTGTATTAAATAAAAATTCTTATTATTTTTCCTAAATATTCCAAGCAGTAAAGGCCCAGCAGGCATTTCAACGTTGATTCAACGTTGAATCAACGTTGCACTTCAACGTTGAATCAACGTTGAATTTTGGTTGCATATGAAAGTTGAGGCAACGTTGAAACATAACGTTGTTTCAACGTCAATTTTCAACGTTGAAATAACGTTGAAAAGAGGTTGAATTTTTGGTTGATTCATGGTTGATTTTTGGTTGCAAATGAAAGTTGATGCAACGTTGAAGCTTCAACATTGTTTCAACGTCAAATATCAACATTGAACAAAAGTGAACATTGGTTGTAATTAGGTTGAGATTTGGTTGAAATTTTTTGGTTGTACAAACGTTGATATTTGGTTGAAATCACGTTGAATTCATATTACGTTTTACTTTATAAACAAATACATTTCAAATTCTAAGAAAAAATTTTTATTCAAGTTGCGTAATATTTATATAAGTTATAATCCAGTATTACGATTGAGAGAGAATTCATTTTAGTTTGTATTTTAAAGACAAACACAAATTTGGATTCAATCAATGAATCTCAAAATCACTGCTTGAAAAAATTTATATTCCTAGTGAAAAGGGGTTCACAGTTATCACATCAAGGTTCTTCAACGTACGCGTCTGTCTTTCACTACCAAGTTCCACAAAGTGGCGGATCCAATTATTTTAATCACGCATATACATCTTTAGTTAAGTCCCACGAATGAAAGAAATGAACAGGAGAATCCACACTCTAAAGCAAAAGCCTATTAATAAAAGAAATAAAGATGTGAAAGAAATTTGTTCGATACAATGTACGTAAAACGTTATTTCAAACGATAAAAATAAATATACATGAATAATTTTTAAAAATCAGACAAAGGAACATTTTCCGGTACTTGAATTTAATTATCATGATTAAAAAGAATTATAGTTAACTTCATATTAAAATTCGTATTAGTATGCTTATAAAAAATTATTACTAAAGAAAATGTTATAGACATACATAGACATAGTGTACTTACAAAATGTTGCATTCCTTTGTATAATTTTCACGGGCGAAGAATCTGATGCAATCAAGGCTGACTATATACAATCAATTCCCCGCACCACTGGTTGATTGAACCATGCGATGAATTACAATTAATTAAATTGTATAGTATATTAGTATACTTATATTTCATAACCAAATAAATATCAACAATACACATGCATAATACACGAACCAAGGATGTGGATTTCACATAGATTTCACATAAACTTATAAATCAAGAATTAAATGATGTACAGATACTAAATAAACTTAATTTCTTAAATCCATGAAAAGGAAATAATACTTACTGAGCAGAAGTTGTTATTCCAGCCGTAATCCTTGTGTATGTAGCTTGAAAACACATTAAATATGAACAGCGAGGAGACGCGCACTTCTTGTCCATCAGTTGATTTCAAATTTTGACCTAGATAAGCTGCAGCTATACTTTTCCCAGCAAGAAAATTGCATAACAAGGTTATCCTGACACTGAAACTGACCAACTAAGCGAGAGGCACTCCTTATCTGATATCTCGAAGGTTTTTGGGGAGTGGATCTTAAGTAATGCTATTTGATCGGGGTTAATTGTCAGTGTGAAAATTGTTATGTGTTTATTTGAATTTTTCTTTTATATATTTTGTGAAAAGAAAGATTATAGAATTAAACAAAAGCACAATCTGATAAAATAAGACTTCTTAGATTCGCTCTGTATATTAACATTTTGCACAAGAGTATACGGCACGGATCTATATGATCTAATTTTAAGAACATTAATTCAGAATAAATAATTATTTTTATTAATTCTAAAGTAACGTGGAATTACAGTGAGATGTTGGATAAAGATGTCATTTATTTATTAAAAGCTTATAATTAACACATTTTATAAATATGTAAAAAAAAAAAAATGCATTCAAAATTTATTAAATTTTACAATGGTACTAGCTGAAATTGCACAACTCTTTTGAGTAAATCAATTCATAATGCATGTGTTTCATTTATTATGTATAATTATATACCAGGTATATATAATATTTTCTAACAATGCATACAGTTTTGTGTATCTTGCGAAAAATCGCATAAATTAAGAGTTAAAGACACCTTTATATTTTTACCTTAAAAACCAAAATGCTCAATACTAATTACGCGTTTTTTCCTAACTTTCCTAAAGTTGAAAATGTGTTGGATCTTCCACGTTGTTTCAAATTTGAAATCAACAAACAGTCAACTTTGCATTTTTAAACATTGTTTAAATTCTATAATATCAGAAAATACTTAACGTTGAAAACATGTTGAATGTTCAACGTTGTTTCAACATTGAAATATCAATAAACTTCAAACTTCAAACGTTGAGAATTTGTTGCAGCTTCAACGTTGTTGCTACGTTGAATATCGACAAGCATTCAACGTTGAAAATATGTTGCAGCTTCAACGTTGTTTCAACGTTGAAATATCAACGAACATCAAAAGTTGAGAATATGTTGCAATTCAACGTTGTTTCAACGTTGAAATATCGACGAACATTCAACGTTGAAAATATGTTGCAGCTTCAACGTTGTTTCAACGTTGAAATATCGACGAACGTTCAACGTTGAAAATATGTTGCAGCTTCAACGTTGTTTCAACGTTGAAAAAAGGTTGAGGATTCAACGTTGAAACCTCAACGTTGAAACAACGTTGAAATATAGTTGATCAACGTTGCAACCTATATTCCACCTCCTTTCAACGTTGAAACAACGTTGCTTGCCTGCTGGGGGTAGACATTTTTTTAGATTAGCAAATCCATTTGACAGTAATCATTTGCTTTTATTTTCCGTCATCAAGTTCACAGGAAGTGCACAAAGTCACGTGTCTGCCCTGTCAATCAGTATCATTCGACACAGTGGAGGTGTGGAAATCACATTTCACTTAACAAAATTGCCGAAGGCAGTCACTTAGTATTTCAAGAAGTTTTAATATTTTTCTCTATCATTACTAGATCTGATATTTGCATTCCTGCTGAAAAAAAAAATAAATAATGGAAATATATACTTGGAAGGATTAAGTTTTAAATTGAGTTTGACACATATTCTCTGCCAATTTAAAATACTACTGTCGGCACAAGTGTATTCTAAAATACTATTGTTTAATGACTGTTTAATGTTGGTTTTAAGACTGATTTTTCTTGCGGTACAATACACATTAAGTATATATTAATTAAATACTGAAAATACTCACTAAGAACTTTATTTCGGGAGGAAATACACCAGGGGGGGGGAGGGGGGTGTCTTAATTATACTGAATGGCAAACATTTATTTAGGTACGGTGAAGAAAGGAATGTTCCCTCTCTAATAATAAAAAATTTTAAACAGTTGGTCTTTTCTAAAATTTAAAATCACGCAATCAATTTAATAGACTCTCTAGATATTTAATTAAGTGAATGTTTGCAGTACTGTTCATAATTCTCAGACCTATGTGTAGTTTAAAATATGTGTTACTGTAGAAACATTTTTTTTTATGTATTCTTGTCTTGTAAAAGATTTGTATTAATTATTATACATTCATTAATGATTTGTCGTCTTTAACCTTGCAACAAATTGTTGCCGAACGTGAAGCATTTGTAAACTGCCCTTTTTTAAATTTAATATTTTAGCATCGTTCTTTCGTAAAATAAAAAGAGTTCCTTATTTCGGAAATATGAAAACTTGTTGTTTGGGATATTTTGTTTATTTTGGAACTTGTTTTGGGTTTTTATTTGGTGTTGTCTGGTTACTGGATCATCTAATAAGCTACCGCTTTTCCGCATGTGAGAGGTTTTAAGGGCCAGGGATCGAAAACCTTCCTGCAATTCCCTGGTCCTGACCAGACAAAGTTCACCAGGTTCTCAATTTTCCAGTTTGCATCTTATCTCCCTCGGATTTATTTATTCTCCTCTCTTTCTGCATGTCTAGCGCATTACAGATTATGGGGAGTGGCGATGTTACCCAACCTGTATAAATGCAACCAGAAAGAGACAAAATTCAGCGTTTCACTGCCGAATTATTCTTACTGAGTTACATTTATACCCCTGTGCTGCCCTGCCTAATTTAGTATTTCTTTTAAAATTGCAACAATGATTTTTAATCTGCATTTGAATTTGTATTTACTTTTATTCTGACCTTCAGTACTTTTTAATTTTCTAATGCACTTTTAAAATAATTACCAATCTTTTCCATAATCTTGAAATATTATTTTCTGTCGATAATTCATTCAAACATCTGAACTCTGATCACCCCCTATCTCCTTGGTTGCTTCTTCCTCCTGACCAAATACATCTTCCGATAAACAAGTTAACAACTGCATTCTAATGAATGGTATATTCTGGGCATCGTTCGATCAGGTTAAAAGGTCACCCTACTGACCAGAATCTTTGTATATTTTTAGTTCTTCAGAACTCGCGTTATCTACCTCAGCCAAAGAGTGCAAATACACAAAAACGTGTTACAATCTTATTTTACTGCAATTTGTGTTATGATAGTTCTTCATACATGTAAATTATGTAAAATGTTAATAATTATTTTCCAGGGAAATTTCACGAATAAAGTAACAGCTGAATTATAATAATAGAAATATAAATATCATAGATAATTTTTGCAATGAAATAATTATTCTTCAGACACGATATCTAAATTATTTAATTAATAAACGTGTAAATCCTTACCATCAAAAAGATAAGTCCTTTCACTTTGGAGTTTCGAATGACAATGAAGACGGAATGATAAGTGAACGGTGAACGCAAGGTGAGCGCAAGGTAAACGGAACGAAGAGCAAACGGTGAACGGTGAACGCGAGCGCACGGTGAACGGTGAACGCAAAACTGTGAACGGAGAGCGAACGGTGAACGCATGCTGAAAGAACGGTGAGCGAACGGAAAAATGGGAAAGTACAACGTTTTAGTGACTGTACCATTAATGTCTTTTTCAAGTAAAATATCCAAGTATAAAACAGATGTGTCAGCCTCTGTGGTATCTTTTATCTCAAGGTAACCAGGATATATCACATCGACGTAGG